>NC_140590.1:1147201620-1147331134 GCF_964204655.1 Triturus cristatus | reverse complement strand
GTCCCTTCACCCTCTCCCTTCCCCTCTCCCTCACCCTTGTCCTCTCCCCTTCACTTCCCCTCTCCCTTTGCCTCACCCTCACTCCCTCACCCTCTCCCTCTCCCTTGCTTCCCCTCCCCTTCCCCTCTCTCTCCCTCATTTTCTCAATTTCCCTCAACCTCACCCTTCTCAATCCCTTTCGCTTTCTCACTTCTTCTCCTCTCCCTTCCACTCCCTCCCCCTCTTCCTCTCCCTCTCCCCTCCCACTCCCTTTCCCTCACCCTCTTTCCCTCACCCTCTTTCCCTCTCCATCCCCCTTTCCCTTTCACTCTCCCTTGCCCCTCCCTCCACCTGTTCCTCCCCACTCTGACTCTCCCTCCCATTCCCCTTCCCCTCTCCCTTCCCCTCTCTTTCCCCCTCGCTCTCCCTACCTTTCCATCACCCTCTCACTTTCCCTAATCCTTCCCCTCTCACCTTACCCTTTCCCTTTCTCTCACCCTCTCACTTTCCCTCACCCTAACTCTTTCCCCTCTCCCTCACCATCCCATATCCCTTTCTCCTCTCCCTCCACCTTTCCCTCTTCCTCCACCTCTCCCCTTTCCCTTCACCCTCACCCTCTCCCTTCCCTTCACCCTCTCCCTTCTCTCCCTTTCCCTTCCCCTTCGCCTCTCCCTTCCTCTCTCTTCACCTGCCCCTCTCCCTTCCTCACTCCCTATCCCCTTTCCCTCCCTTACCCTCACCCATACCATCTCCCTTTCCCCTCTCCAATCCCCTCTACGTCTCCCTTCCCCGTCTCACCCTCTCCTTTCCTCTCTTGCTTCACCATTTCCCTATCCATACCCACCCCCTCTCCCCTTAACGTCTCCTTCCCCTCTCCCTTCCACTCCCTTTCCCTTTCCTCTCTCCTCCCCTCTCCCCCTCCCCCTCCCACTCTCTTTCCCTCACCCTCTCTTTCCCTCACCCTTTCCCTTCCTCTCACCCTTCCCTTTACCCTCTCCCTTCCCCTCTTCATTTCCCTTTCCCTCTCCCCTCCCTTTCCCTCTCATTCCCCTCTCTTCACCCTCATCCTTCCCATCACCCTCTCTTCCCTCACCTTCACACATTTCTTAAATTTCCTCTCCCTGCCCCCTCACCCTTCCCAATACCCTCACCCTTCCCCTCACCCACCCACTTCCCCTTACCCTCTCCCTTCCTCTCACTCTCTCCCTTTTTCTCACCATCTCCTTCCCTTTTCCCTTCCCCTCTCCCTCGCCCGCTCCATCGCCTCCCCCTTCCTATTTCCCTTTCCCTCTCCTCTTTCCCTCTCCCCCATGCACCCTTTCCCTCTCCCTCACTTCCCCTGTCTTCACCCTTCCCCTCTTCCTCTCCCTTCTCCTTTCCCTTCCTTGCTCCCTTCCCCTCCTTTTCTTCTGCTCCCTTCCCCTCACTCTCTCCCTTTCCCTCCGACTCTCTCCTCCCCCTCTTTTTTCTCTACCCCTCTTCCTCACCCTCTCCCTCTTTCCCTCCCTACCCTCCTCTTCTCCCTTCCACCATCACCATTCCCCTCACCCTCTCTCTTCCCCTCACCACTTTCTTTCCCTTTCCCTCTCCCTTCCCATCTCCCCCTCTCCCTTCCTCTCTCTCTCCCTTCTCTCTTCCTTTCCCGCTCTTCACCCTTCCTCTCTCCCTTCCCCTATTTCTCTCCCTTCCTCGTTTCCTTCCTCTCTTCCTTCCCTTCTCCCTCTCCCTCTTCCTCTCCCTTCCCCTCTCCCTCCTCCCCCCTCCCCCTGTCCCTTCCCCCTCACTCTCTCCCTCACCTTCTCCATCTTGCTCTCACCCTTCCCCTCTCCCTCACCCTCTTTCTTCCACTTCTCCTTTCCCTCTCCTTCCACCTCTCCCTCTCACTCCCCTTTCCCTTCCCTTCTCCCTTCTTCATCCCCTTCCACTCCCTCATCCTCTTCCTCTCCCTTCCCTTCCCTCTTCTGCCCCTCACCCTCACCCCTCCCCTCTCTCTCCCCTCTTTTCTCTCTACCCCTCTCCCTCACCCTCCCTCTTTCCCTCCCTACACTCTCCCTTCCACATCCCCTTCTCCCTTACCCCCTCCTCTCTCCTTATCCTCAACTTTCCCTGACCCTATCTTTTACTCACCATAACCCTTTCCCCTCTCCCTCCACCTCTCCCTTCCCCTCTCCATTCCCCTCTCTTCACCCTCATCCTTCCCCTCGCCCTCTCTTCCCCTCACCCTCTTTTCCCTTTCCCTCTCCTTTCCCCCTCTCCCTGTCCTCTCTCTTCCCCTTCCCCACTCAAATCCTCTCTCCCTTCCACTGTCTTCACCCTTCCTCTCTACCTCCCCCTTTCCCCTCCCCCTCACCCGCTACCTTCCCCTCACCCTTTCCTTTCCCCTCACCCTTCACCCTCACCCTCTCCCTTCCCCTCACCCTTTGCATTTCCTTTTCAATCTCCCATTTCCCTTTCCCTCTCCCTTCCCCTCTCCATTCCCCTCTCTTCACCCTCATCCTTCCCCTCACCCTCTCTCCCCTCACCCTTTTTTCCCTTTCCCTCTCCCTTTCCCCTCTCTCTTGCCGCCTCCCTTCCCCTTCCCCACTCAAATCCTCTCTCCCTTCCACTGTCTTCACCCTTCCTCTCTCCCTTCCCCTCTTCCTCTCCCTTCTCCTTTTCCTTCCTCGCTCCCTTCCCCTTTTCTTCTTCTTCTCCCTTCCACTCACCCTTAATCTCTCCCTTTCCTTCCCCCTCTCCCCTTTCCTTCCCCTCTTTTCTCTCTACCCCTCTCCCTCACCCTCCCTCTTTCCCTCCCTACACTCTCCCTTCCACTTCTCCTCTGCCCCTCCCTCACCATCTCCCTTTCCCCCTCCCCACCTCTCCTTTCCATTCCCCCTTCCCTTCCACCTCAACCTTTCCCTCTTTCTCTCCCTTCCCCTCTTTCTCCTTCTCCCTTCCCCTCACTCTCTTCCTTTTTCCTCACCCTCTCCCATTCCCTCCCCCTTCCCCCTCTTCCTCCCCCCCTCTCCCTCCTTCTCCCTTCTCCTCACCCTCTCCTTCTCCCTTACCCTATCCCTCTCCCTCTCCGTTCCCCTTTCCCTTTCCTCCCTTCCCCTTTGCCTTCCCCTCTCCCTTTCTCCCTTCTCCTCTCCCTCACTCTTTCCCTTTTTCTTCATCCTCTCCTTTTTCCTCTCCCTCTTCCCTTCTCCCTCACCCTCCTGTTCACCCCTTCCACTCTACCTTCCCTACCCCTCTCCCTTCCCCTCTCCCCTTTTCCCTTTCCCATCCCCTCCCATTCCCCCCTCCCTCACCCTCTCCCTTCCACATCCCCTTCTCCCTTACCCCCTCCTCTCCCCTTATCCTCCCCTTTCCCTCACCCTCTCTTTTCCTCACCCTAACCCTTTCCCCTCTCCCTCCACCTCTCCCTTTCCCCTCCCCCTCCCCCTCCCCTTTCCCTTCACCCTCCCTTCCCCCTACCGTCCCCTCTCCCCCTTCCCCCCTCCCTCCCCTTTCCCCTCCCCTCTCCTTTCCCCTTCCCCTGGCCCTCTCCCTTCCCCTCACCCTTTCCCTTCCCTTCCCCTCACCCTTCACCCTCTCCCTTCCCCTCACCCTTTCCCTTCCCCTTTCAATCTCCATTTCCCTTTCCCTCTCCATTCCCCTCTCCATTCCCCTCTCTTCACCCTCATCCTTCCCCTCTCTTCCCCTCACCCTCTTTTCCCTTTCCCTCCCCTTTCCCCCTCTACCTTGTTCTCTCTCTTCCCCTTCCCCACTGAAATCCTCTCTCCCTTCCACTGTCTTCACCCTTCCTCTCTACCTCTGCCTTTCCCCTCCCCCTCACCCGCTACCTTCCCCTCACCCTTTCCTTTCCCCTCACCCTTCACCCTCTCGCTTCCCCTCACCCTTTGCCTTTCCCTTTCAATCTCCATTTCCCTTTCCCTCTCCCTTCCCCTCTCCATTCCCCTCTCTTCACCCTCACCCTCATCCTTCCCCTCACCCTCTCTTCCCCTCACCCTTTTTTCCCTTTCCCTCTCCCTTTCCCCTCTCCCTTGCCGCCTCCCTTCCCCTTCCCCACTCAAATCCTCTCTCCCTTCCACTGTCTTCACCCGTCCTCTCTCCCTTCCCCTCTTCCTCTCCCTTCTCCTTTCCCTTCCTCGCTCCCTTCCCCTTTTGTTCTTCTGCTCCCTTCCACTCACCCTTAATCTCTCCCCCTTTCCCTCCTCCTCTCCCTTTCCTCCCCCTCTTCTTTCTCTCTACCCCTCTCCCTCACCCTCTCCCTTTCCCTCCCTACCCTCTCCCTTCCACTTCTCCTCTGCCCCTCCCTCACCATCTCCCTTTCCCCTCCACACCTCTCCCTTCCATTCCCCCTTCCCTTCCACCTCAACCTTTCCCTCTTTCTCTCCCTTCCCCTCTTTCTCCTTCTCACCTTTATCCTTCTCACCTTTATCCTTCCCTTCGCCCTTTATTCCCTTTCCCTCTCGCTCTCCCTTTCCCTCTCCCTTACCCCTTTTCCTTCCCCGCTCCCTTCCCCTTCCTCAATCAATTCCTCTCTCCCTTCCCGTCTTAACCCGTCCCCTCTTCCCCTCTCCCTTTCTCTCACTTCCCCTCTCCATTCCCCTCTCTTCACCCTTAACCTTCCCCTCACCCTTTTTCCCTTCCCCTCTCCCTTTCCCCTTTCCCCGCTCCTCTCCCCTTCCTCAATCAATTACTCTCTCCCTTCGTCTTAAGCCGTCCCCTCTTCCTCTCCCTTCTCCTTCTCCTTTCTCTTTTCCCTTTCTTGCTCCCTTCCCCTCTTTTTCTTCTGCTCCCTTCCCCTCACCCTCTCCTTTTCCCTCCGCCTCCCCTCCCCTTTACTCCCCCTCTTCTCTGTACCCCTCTTCCTTGCCCTCTCCCTCTTTCCCTCCCTACCCTCTCCCTTCCACTTCTCCTCATCCCCTCCCTCACCGTTTCCCTTTCTCAGGCTCTCCTTCACCCTTTCCCTCTTTCTCTCCCTTCCCCTCACCCTCTCCCTTCCCCTCACCTCTACTCTCCCTTTTTCCTCACCCTCTCCCATTCTGTCAATGTCTCCCTCTCCCTCTTCTTCCCTTCTCCCTTCCCCTCTTCCTCACCCTCTCCTTCTCCCTTCCCCTATCCCTCTCCCTCTCCGTCCCCCTTTCCCTCTCCTCCCTTCCCCTTTCCCTCTCCCTTTCCTTTCCCCTTCCCCTCCCCCTCCTTTCACCCGCATCCTTCCCCAAACCCATCCTGAACTCTAAATTTACCCTGGGCACCCCAAAACCCAAAACTGCCCTGACCCCTAAAATTACCCCTACACCACAAAACCCAAACCCACCCTGAATGCAAACATTACCCAGGGCACCCCAAAAACCAAACCCACCTGAACTCTAAAATTACCCTTCGCACTCCAAACCCAAACTCAACCTGAACCTTAAAATTACCTTGGGCGCGCCCCAAAACCCAAACCCAACCTAAAAACTAAAACAATCCTTAGCACCCCAAAATTCAAACCCACCCTGAACTGACGTTGACACCCCATAAGCCAAACCCACCCTGAACCCCAAAATTACCCTAAGCACTCCAAAACCCAAACACACCCTGAACCCTAAAGTTTCCCTCGACACCCCAAAACCCAAACCCACCCTGAACTCTAAAATTACCCATGGCACCCCAAAACCCAAACCCACGCTAAACCCTAAAAATACCGTTGCTACCACAAAACACATAACCACCATAAAACGTATCATTACACTTGGCACCCCAAATCCCAAACCCACCCTGTACCCCATAATTACCCTTAGAACCCCAAAACACAAACCCACCTTGAACCCTAAAATTACCCTTAGCACCCGAAGGATATTTTTAGGGTTCAGCGTGGGTTTGGGTTTTGGGGTGCCTTAGGGAAATTTTAGGGTTCAGGGTGGGTTTGGGTTTCAGGGTGCGAAGGGTAATTTTAGGGTTCATGGTGGGTTTGTGTTTTGGGGTGCACAGGGTAATTGTAAGGTTCAGGGTGGGTTTGGGTTTTGGGTATTAGGGGTAGTTTTAGGGTTTAGGGTTGGTTTTAGTTTTGGGGTGCGTTTGGGTTTTGGGGTGCTAAGGGTAATTTTAGGGTTCGGGATGTGTTTGGGTTTTGGGCTGCCCAGGGTAATTTTAGGGTTCAGGATGGGTATGGGTTTTGGGGTGCAAAGTGTAATTTTAGGGTTCAGGGTGGCTGTGGGTTTTGACGTGCCCAGAGTAATTTTAGGGTCCAGGGTGGGCATGGGTTTGGGGTGCCGAGGTAATTTTAGGGTTCAGGATGGGTGTGGGCTTTGGGGTGCTAAGCGTAATTTTGGGGTTCGGGTGGGTTTGGCTTTTGGGGTGCCGAGTTAATTTTAGGGTTCAGGGTGGATTTGAATTTTGCAGTGCTAAGGATTATTTTAGTTTTCAGGGTGGGTTTAGGTTTTGGGGTGCCCAAGGTAGTTTTAAGGTTCAGGATGGGTTTGGGTTTTGGGGTGCCGTGGGTAAATTTAGCATTCAGGCTGGGTTTGGGTTTTGGGGTGTAGGGGTAATTTTAGGGTTCAGGGTGGGTTTGGGTTTTGGGATGCCCAGGGCAATTTTAGGGTTCAGGGTGGGTTTGGGTTTTGGGGTGCAAAGGGTAATTTTGGGGTTTAGGGTGGGTTTGGGTTTTGGTGGGTCAAATGGTACTTTTACGTTTTTGTGTGGTTATCTGTTTTGGGTTAGCAAGGATAATTTTAGGGTTCAGGGTGGGTATGGGTTTTAGGGTGCCAAGGGTAATTTCGAGTTCAGGGTGGGTATGGGTTTTAGGGTGCAGAGCAATTTTAGGGTTCATGGAGATTATCGGTTTTGGGGTGCCCATGGTAATTTTAGGTTTCAGGGTTTGTTTGGGTTTCGGGGTGTAGGGGTAATTTTAGGGTTCAGGGTGGGTTTGGGTTTTAGGGTACCCAGAGTAATTTTAGGGTTCAGGGTGGGTTTGGGTTTTGGGGTGCTAAGGGTAAATTTAGGGTTCAAGGTGGGTTTGCGTTTTTGTGTGCTAAGGGTAATATTGGGGTTCAGGGTGTTTTGGGGTTTTGGTGTTCCAAATGGTAATTTTAAGTTTTAGGGTGGGTATGTGTTTTGGATTAGCAAGGACATTTTCAGGGTTCAGCGTGGGTTTGGGTTTTGGGGTGCTAAGGGTAATTTTAGGGTTCAGGGTGGGTTTTGTTTTGGGGTGGGTTCAGGGTGGGTGGGGGTTTTAGGGTACCCAGGGTAATTTTAGAGTTCAGGGTGGGTTTGGGCTTTGGGGTGCTAAATATAAATTTAGGGTTGAGGGTTGGTTTGAGTTTTGGGGAGCTAAGGGTAATTTTGTGGTTCTGGGTGTTTTGGGGTTTTGTTGTGCCAAGTGGTAATTTTAAGTTTCAGGGTGGGTCTGTGTTTTGGAGTAGTAAGGACATTTTCAGGGTTCAGTATGGGTTTGGGTTTTGGGGTGCCCAGGGTAATTTTGGGGTTCAGGGTGGGTTTGGGTTTTGGGGTGTTAAGGTTAATTTTAGAGTTCTGTACGGGTTTGGCTTTTGGGGTGCCCGGTGTAATTTTAGGGTACAGGGTGGGAATGGGTTTTGGGGTGCAAAGAGTAATTTAAGGGTTCAGGGTGGGTATGGGTTTGGGGGTGCTAAGGGTAATTTTAGGGTTCAGGGTGGGTTTGGGTTTTGGGGTGCCCAGAGCAATTATAGGGTTCAGGCTGGGTTTGGGTTTTGTGGTGCCAAGGGTTATTTTAGGGTTCTGGGTGGGTTTGTGTTTTCGGGAGACCCGAGTAATTTTAGGGTACATGGTGGGTTTAGGTTTTTTGGTGCCCAGGGTAATTTTAGGGTTCATGGAGGGTGTGGTTTTTGGCTGGGTTCAGGGTGGGTGTGGGTTTTGGGGCACCCAGGGTAATTTTAGGGTTCAGGGCGGGTTTGGGTTTTGGGGCACCCAGGGTAATTTTAGGGTTCAGGGTGGGTTTGAGTTTTGGGGTGTTAAGGGTAACTTTGGGATTCAGGGTGTTTTGGGGTTTTGGTGTGCCAACTGGTAATGTTAAGTTTTAGGGTAGGCGTGTGTTTTGGAGTAGCAATGACATTCTCAGGGTTCAGTGTGGGTTTCGGTTTTGGGGTGCCCAGGGTAATTTTGGGGTTCAGGGTGGGTTTGGATTGAGGGGTGCTAAGGGTAATTTTAGGGTTCTGGGTTGGTTTGGCTTTTGGGTTGCCCAGTGTAATTTTATGGTACAGGGTGGCTATGGGTTTTGGGGTGAAAAGAGTAATTTTAGGGTTCAGGGTGTGTTTGGGTTATGGGGTGCTAAGAATTATTTTAGGGTTCAGGGAGGGTTTGGGTTTTGGTGTGCTAAGGGTAATTTTAGGGTTCAGGCTGGGTTTGGGTTTTGTGGTGCCAAGGGTAATTGTAGGGTTCTGGGTGGGTTTGTGTTTTGGGGTACAAAGGGTAATTTTAGGGTTCAGTGTTGGTATGGATTTTGGGGTGCCAATGGTAATTTTAGGGTTTAGAGTGGGTGTGAGTTTTGGGGTGCTAAGAGTAATTTTAGGATTTATGGTGTTTGGGTTTTTGGGGTGCCAAGGTAAATGTTAAGGTTTGAGTGGTTTTGGTTTTTGGGGTGCAAAGGATAATTTTAGGGTTCAGGGTGGGTTTGGGTTTTGTGTTGGCCAGGATAATTTTAGGGTTCAGAGTAGGTTTGGGTTTTGGGGTGCTAAGGCTCATTTTAGGGTTCAGGGTGGGTTTGGGTTTAGAGGTGGCCAGGGTAATTTTAGAGTTCAGGTCAGGGTTGGGTGTAGGGGTAATTTTAGAATTCAGGGTGGGTTTGGGTTTTAGGGTGCACAGGGTAAATTTAGGGTTCATGTGTGTTTGGGTTTCGAGTTGCTATGGGTAAATTTAGGGTTATGGGTGTGTTTGGATTTTGGGGTGCCCAGGGTAATTTTAGGTTTCAGGGTGATTATGGGTTTTGGAGTGCAAAGAGTAATTTTAGGGTTCAGGGTGAGTATGGGCTTTTTGGGTTCCTAGGGTAATTTTATCAGTCAGGAATCATTTTAGGGTTCAGGGTGGGTTTGGGTTTTGGGGTGCCCTGGGTAATTTTATGGTTAAGACTGGGTTTGGGTTTCGGGTGCTAAGGGTAATTTTAGGGTTCAGGGTGTGTTTGGGTTTGAGGGTACTGAGAGTCATTTTGGGGTTCAGGTTGGGTTTTGGGGTGCCAAGGGTAATTTGTGGGTTTTAGGGGTATAAAATATATATATATATATATATATATATTTAAATATATTTATAATCCATCACTTACCTTAACCCCTTTTAGCAAGTGTATGACATTACCAGCATGACCTTGCTGTAGTGGCATGCACTGTGTAGGCATGTGATGTAAGGTCCATATATTCAAGAGGGGAATAGGAAAGGGAGAGGGTAAGGGGAGGGGGGTGGTTAAGGGAAAAGGGGAGGTAGAGGGGTAGGGAGAGGCAGAGAGAGGGTGAGTGAAATGGAGTGGGAGGGGGGAAATGGAAAGGGTGAGTTGAAGGGAGAGAGGGAGAGGGAAAGGGAGAGGACGAGGTTGAGAGGGGAAGGAGGAGAGGTGAGGGGAAGGGGAGAGGGGGAGGGGAAAGGGAAAAGGGGGAGGTAGGAGGAAAGGGAGAATGGGAGGGAAAGGGAGAGGTGGAGGGAGAGGGCAAAGGGTGAGGGTGAAGTAAAGTGAGAGAGTGAGGGAAAGGGAGAGGGAGAGGGGCAGGGGGAGGCAGAGGGGAAGGGAGAGGGAAAGGGAGAGGTGGAGGGAGAGGGGAAAGGGTGAGGGAAAGGGAAAGTGGAAGGGGGTGATCAGAGGAAGAGTGAGAGGGTGAGGGAGAGGGGAAGGAGAAGAGGGAGAGGGTGATGGAAGAGGGAAGAGGGTGAAGGAAAGGGAGCAGGTGAGGGGGAGGGGGAGGGAGAGTGGAAGGGAGAGGAAGAGGGAGAGAGGGGAGAATGGAAAGGAGTGAGGAAGGGAGAAGGGAAGGGAGAGGGGACGGGAGAGGGAAAGGGAAGAGGGAAAGGGAAATAAATGGGTGAGGGGAAGAGAGATAGTGAGGGGAAGGATGAAGTTGAAGAGGCGAATGGAGAGGGGAACGGAGAGGGAAAGAGAAATAGAAAGGGAAAGTGAGAGAGGGTTACGGAAAGGGTGAGGGAAAAGGAAAGGATGAGGGGGAGGGTGAAGGGTGAGGGGATGGGAGAGGGAGAGGGGAAGGGAGAGAGGGGAAGGGAAAGGGTGAAGGGAAAGGAGAGGGGGGAAATAGAGGGGAGAGGGGAAATGGAGAGGGGAGGGGAAAATGAGAGGGCGCGGGGAGGGAGAGTTGGAGGAAAAGGGGAAAGGGTTAGGGGAGGAAAAGTGAGAGGGTGAGGGAAAGGGCAAGGGTAACGGGAGAGGGGAGGGCAAGGAGAAAGTGAGGGGAGAAGAAAGGGGGTAAAGGGAGGGAGAGGGAGGGGGAAAGGGGAAGAGAGGGGGAGGGAGGGAGAGGGGAAGGGGTGGGAATGGGAAAGGGAAAGGGGGAGGGGAAAGGGGTAGGGAAAGAGAGGGTGAGGGAAAAGGAGAGGGAGGGGAAGGGAGAGGAAGAGGGGGAGGGAGGGAAAGGCAGATGGGGAGGAGAAGTGAAAAGGACAGTTTGAGGGAGAGGAGAAAAGGTGAGGGAAAAGGAGAGGGAAAGAAAAGGGTGAGAGGAAGAGAGGGCGAGGGAAGAGAAAGGGAGAGTTGGAGGGAGAGGAGAAAGGGTGAGGGATGAGAGGTTGAGGGAAAGGGAGAGGGAAGGGAAAGTTGAAGGAAGAGGAAGAGGGTGATGGAGAGGGGGAGGAAAGGGAGAGGGTGAGGAAAATGGGGAGAGAGTGAGGGTGAGGGGAAGTGACGAGGGTGAGGGTGAGGGGAAGGGAGGAGGAGGAGGAAGATGGGAAGGGAGAAAGGAGGAGAATGGGAAAGGGGGCTGGGGAGGGGAAGGAAGAGGGTGAGGGGTTGGGTTGGGAGAGGTGGAGAGGGGAAAGAGTGAGGGAAAATGAGAGGGTGAGGGAAACGGAAAGGAAGGGGGTAGAGGGGAAGAGGTAGAGGGTGGGTTGAGGCAAAGGACGATGGTTAGGGAGAAGGTAATGGAGAGGGGTAGGAAAGGAGCAAGGAAGGGAGAGGTGAAAGGAGAGGAAGAGGGGGAACGGAGGGGGAAGGGTGAAGATAGGGGAAGTAGAGAGGAAGGGTGTGGGGAAGGGAGAGGGGAAGGGAGAGGAAAAAGGAAAGAAATGGGTGAGGGGAAGAGAGATGGTGAGGGGAAGGATGAGGTTGAAGAGAGGCGAATGGAGAGGGGAAGGGAGAGGGAAAGAGAAAGAGAAATGAAGAGGGAAAGGGAGAGTGTGAGGGTGAGGGGAAGGGTGAGGGGAAAGGAAAAGATGATGGGAAGGGAGAGGGGAAGGGAGAGAGAGGGAGGGGAAACGAGAGGGGGAGGGGAAATAGAGAGGGGAGGGGAGAGGGGGAGGGGAAATGGAGAGGGGAGAAGGAGGGGAGGTGAGAGGTGGAGGAAGAGGAGAAAGGGTTAGGGTGAGGAAAAGTGAGAGGGAAAGGGCAAGGGTAATGGGAGAGGGGAGGGCAAGGGAGAAAGGGAGGGGAGAAGAAAGGGAGGGGGAGGGAAAGGGAAAGGGAGGGAGAGGGAGGGGGAAAGGGATGGGAAAGGGAGGGGGGAAGGGGAAGAGAGGGAAAGGGAGGAAGATGGGAATGGGAGGGGAGGGGTATGGGAAAGGGTAAGGGGAGGGGAGGGGAGGGGGAGGGAATGGGAGGGTGAGGGAAAGGGAGTGGGAGAAGGAGAGGAAGGGAAAGGGAGAGTTGGAGGGAGAGGAGAAAGGGTGAGGGAGGGAGAGGGTGAGGGAAAGGGAGAGGGAAGGGAAAGTGGAAGGAACAGGGGAAGGGGAAGGGAGATACTAAAGGGAAAGGGGAGAGGTGGAGGGGAAGGGAGAATGGAAGGGTTAGTGTGAGGAAAAGTGAGAGGGTGAGGGAAAGGGAGAGGGTAAGAGGAGAGGGGAGGGGAAGGGGAGAAGAAAGGGAGAGAAAGGGGCAAGGGAGAAGGGGGAGAAGAAAGGGAGGGAAAGGGAGGGACAGGGAGGGGAAAAGGGGAGATTGAGAGGGGGAGCTAGGGGGAGTGGAAAGGAAGGGGGATGGGGAAGGAAAGGGAAAAGGAGAGAGGGGAGGGGTGAGGGAGAGGGAATGAGAGGGTGAGGAAAAGGGAGTGGGAGAGGGAAGGGACAGGGAGTGGAAGAGGGAAGGGAGAGGAAGAGGGTGAGGGAGGGGAAGGGAGAGGGGAATTGAGAGGGGTGGGAGAGGGAGAGGTAGAGGTGGAGGGAGTGAAAGGGTGAGAGAAAGGGGGAGGGAAAGGGGAAGTGGAAGGAAGAGGGAGAAGGTGGGCGGAACCGCATGGGAGAGGGTAACATGGAGAGGGTGAGGGAGAGGGTGAAGGTGAGGGGAAGGGAGAGATGAGGGGTAGGGGAATGGGAAGGGAAAAGGAGGGAGAGGGGAAGGGAGGGGGGAAGGGAGCGAGGAAGGGAGAGGGAAGGGAAGGGAGAGGGGCTGGAGAGGTAAAGGGGCTGGAGGGGGAAAAGAGGAGAAGGGTGAAGAGAGGGCAAGCAAGCCAGGAAGGGAGAGGGTGAGGGGAAGGGAGAGGTAAAGGGGACAGGAAAGGGGAGAGGGGAGTGGGGAGGGAAAGGCGGAAGGAGAGGGGAAAGGGTGAGGGTGAGGGAAAGTGAGAGGGTGAGGGAAAGGGAGAGGGAGGGGAAGGGGAGGGGAAGGGAGGGAAGGGTAGGGATAGGGGAAGGATGAGGTAGAGGGAGACGGGAAGAGGGAGAGGGTGAGGGAAAGACAGAGGGTGAGGAAAGGGAGAGGAAGGGTGAGAGGAAGGGAGAGAGGAAAGGAAGAGAAAATGGTGAGGGGATGAGATAGGGTGAGGGGAAGAATAAGGGTGAAAAGAGGGTAGGGGAGAGGGAAAGAGAGAGGGGAAGGGAGGAGATGGAGGGAGAGAGGAATGGAGAGGGAGAGTGGAAGGGAAAGGGAGAGGGAGAGGAAACAGAGAAAGAGGAAGGGGAAGGGAGAGGGTGAGGGGAAGGGAGAAGGAGGGACAGGCAGAGGGAAAGGGTGAGGGAGCGTAGAATGGAGAAAGGAAGGGAGAGGAGAATGGAGGGGGATAGGAGAAGGGTGAAGAGAGGGCAAGCGAGACAGGAAGGGAGAGGGTGAGGGGAAGGGAGAGGTAGAGGGGATTGGAGAGGAGAAAGGTGAAATAAAAGGGAGAAGGAGAGGGTAAGATGTGAGGGGGTGGGGAGTGAAAGGTGGAAGGAGAGGGGGAAGTGTGAGGGAAAGTGAGAGGGTGAGGGAAAAGGAGAGGGAAAGGTAGGTGAAGGGGGGGGAAGGGGTAGGGAGAGGGGAAAGATGAGGAAGAGGGAGAGGGGAAGGGTGAGAGGAAAGAAAAGGGAGAGAGGATGGGAAGAGAGAGAGGGGGAGGAAGAGGTAGAGAAGAAGGATGAGGGGAGAGGGGAAAGGGAGAGAGGAAAGGGAGAGGGAAAGAAAAGGGTGAGGGTAGAGGGGGAGGGGGAGGGGGAGGGGAGGGGTGAGGGGAAGAGAGGGTGTGGGTATGGGGAATATTGAGAGTAAAGAGAGGGGAAGGGAGAGAGGAAGGGCAGGGAAAGGGAGAGGAAAAGAGTAAGGGAGAGGGGGTGGGGAAGGGAGAGGGGAAGGGTGAGGGGAAGGGTGAGGTAGAGGGAGAGGGAAAGGGAAAGGGAGAGAGTGAGGGTGAGAATAAGAGCAAGGTAGAGTGGAAGGGAGCGAGGGAGAGAGAGAGAGGAAGAGGAGAAGGGTTTGGAAGAGGGGGAGAGTGAGGGGAAAGGGAGAGGGAAAGTGAAGGAAAGGGGTGAGGAGGAGGGAGAGGGTAAGAGGAGAGTGGAGTGGAGTGGGAGGGAGAGGTGGAGGGAGAGGGGAAAGGGTGAGGTTGAGGGAAAGGGAGATGGTGAGGGAAATGGGGAGGGAAAGGGAGAGGGAGAGTGGGTGAGCGAGAGGGTGAGGGTGAGGGCAAGGCAAAGTGTGAGGGAAAGGGAGAGTAAGGGTGAGGGGAAGGGAAAGGGAGAGAGTAAGGGTGAGTGGAAGTGAGAGGTAGAGGGGAAGGGTGAGGAGGAAGAGACAGGGGAAAGGGAAAGAAAAGGGTGAGGGTGAGGAGAGAGGGCGAGGGTAGAGGAGAGGGTGAGGGGAAGGGAGAGGGTGTGGGTGAGGAGAGGAGAGGGAAAGGGAGGGGAAGGGGGAGGGGGGAGGGGAAGGGAGTTGGGAAGGGTGAGGGGAAGGGGAAGGGGAGGGGAAGGGAGAGGGGGAGGGGGAGCAAGGAGGGAAGAGAGAGCTGAAGGTGGAGGGAGAGCGGAGAGGGGAGGATGGAGGATGAGGGGAAGATGAAGGATGAGGGTAAAAGGTGAGGGTAGAGAGGCAAGGAGAAGAGAGGGAAGGGTGAGGGGTAGGGTTAGGTGCAGGGAGAGGGGAGGGAGAGGGGAAGGAGAAAGGGGGAAGGGAGAGGGAAAACGAAAAGGGAGAGGGAAAGGGTGAGGGAGAGGGGTTGGGGAGGGAGAGAGAGGAAAGGGAGAGGGGGAGGAAAAGGGGAAGGGAAAGGGAAAGAGAGAGGGAGGGTTAGAGGGGGAGGGGAAGGGATAGGGTGAGGTAATGGGAGTGGGTGATGGTGAGGGAGAGGCAGAGGGGAAGGGAGAGGGGAACGGTGAGGGAAAGAGAAAGCGAAGGGATAGGGAGAGAGAGGGGGGAAGGGGAGGTTGAGGGTGAAGGGGAGGGAGAGTAAGAGGGAAAGGGTGAGAATGAGGGAGGGGAAGGAAGAGGAGAAGGTGGAGGGAGATGGCAGATGGGATGCTGGAGTGTGGAGGGAGAGGGGAACGAGGAGGGTGAGGGTACATGGTGGGGTAGAGAGGGAGGGGAAGAGAGGAAAGGGGAAGGGTGAGGGGAAGAAGGAAGAGGGGTAGAGAAGGGAGGAAGGGGTGAGAGAAAGAAGGGAGAGGGAAGAGAAGGGGAGGGGAGGGTGAGCAGGTATGGGAGAAGGGATGGAAGATGAGGAGGGAGAGGTGAGAAGGGAAGGGCAGGAGAGAAGATCGGGATGGAAGCGAAGGGAACGGAACGGAAGTTGATCGGAAGGGAAGGAAGAGAAGGGAATTAAAATTGAGTTTCAAGCCAGTTTCAAGTCAGTTTCAAGTTTGGTTTCAGTTTGGTTTTGAGTTCAGTTTTCGTTTGGTTTATATATATACTCACCGTGTCCCTTTAGACCCAGCCCCACCCACTTATTTTTTAGAGCCTGATGGGCCCCTGCTGCTTTCGCCTCTCGGGAGAGGCAGAGGAGAAGGGAGGGGGGAAAGGTGAGGGGAAGGGAAGAGATAGGGAGTTGGGAAGGGGTAGGTTGAGGGTGAAGGGAAGGGAAGGGAGAGTAAGGGGGAAAGGGTGAGAAGGGGAAGGGAAGGGTGAGGGAAATGGGAAGGTGGAGGGAGAAGGGAACGAGGAGGGTGAGTGTGCATGGTGGGGATAGAGATGGAAAGAGAAGAGAGGGAAGCGGAAGTGTGGGGGTAAGGGAAGGGAGAGGGGAATAAGGGAGAGGAGAAGAGAAGTGAGAAAGGGGTGCGGGGAAGAGGGGAGAGGGAAGAGAATGGGAGGGTAGGGAGAGCAGCAAAGGGTGTGGGGATGGAAAATGAGGAGGGAGAGGTGAGAAGGGAGTGGTGGGGGAGAAGATCGAGGAGGGAAGGGGAGATGGATGAAAGCGAAGAAAACGAAAGTTGACCGGAAGGGAAGGGAAATTGAGTTTCAAGCCAGTTTCAAGTCAGTTTCAAGTCAGTTTCAAGTTTGGTTTCAGTTTGGTTTCAAGTTCGGTTTTCAGTTCAGTTTTCGTTTGGTTTATATACTCACCGTGTCCCTTTAGACCCATCCCCACCCACTTCTTTTTTGGAGCCTGATAGGCCTCTGCTGCTTCCGCCTCTCGCGGGCCTCAGCTCCAGCCGCCAGCAGTGGTCCTCTCTGCCCAGTGCTCATGAGTGCAATGCTGCGGCTGCCTGGTTACCAGCCTTTTACACCAAGGACACGTCACAATAGAGACTTTTCAATGTGTCATCATACATCACTGGTTTATGGGCGATTGTGTCTTGCAGTGTAAGGGGGACGGAGCAGGAGAGACACGGTTTTAATTACATTTCCTGAAATAAATCAAAAACCTATTCAGTCACAAAAATGATCCTGCGATGAATCTCAAAGACGATCCCATCTGACGCTATATTCTTCCCCATCAGTGGCCTCTACTTGTCTCTGCTGCAGCGGAGGCCTCCCCTCTGCACTTAGCGCGGACCTTGTGACATCACATTGGAGGGCCTGGCCTGTCACAGGTGTTCCACTCACAGGATTCTGCTGCTGGGGCTAGCGCGGACCTCGTGACATCACACTGGAGGGCCTAGCACGTCACAGGGGTTCCATTCACAGGATTCTGCTGCTGGGGCTAGCGCGGACCTCGTGACATCACACTGGAGGGCCTTGCACGTCACAGGGGTTCCATTCACAGGATTCTGCTGCTGGTGCTAGCGCGGACCTCGTGACATCACATAGGAGGGCCTTTCACGTCATAGGGGTTCCACTCACAGGATTCTGCTGCTGGTGCCAGCGTGGACATCGTGACATCACAGTCCAGGGTCCGGCCTGTCATAAGTGTTCCATTCACAGGATTCTGGTGCTGCTGGGAAGGTGGTGACCTAAGGCAGCTTGTCACATCTTGCTTGCACACGCACATCCATACTAACACGTGCACAGACACTTACACAAGGGTGTCACTTCGAGGTATCTTGAATACTCATTTTGGCATATCCACCCTATGAGCTGCGAGGTCTTACATCGTCTTTAGAGAGGGCAGGAGAGCGGGGGAGTTGCTACAATCTTAAAATACTACTGGGACTTCGTTACCCTGCATCTGGGTAACTTTGAGGGAGCTGAGGTCCTGGATTTCTCCTTGAGGGAACGGAAGGGCAACTCTCTTTCTGGAATACTGCGCTCCTGTCCTCCGGGCTCTGTGGTTTCTTTTGTGCAAACCTACTCTGTTTATATCTCAAATTTGGTCCTCTCACACTCCCAACTTTTTATTCTTTTGATTTTAATATTTGGGCGGATTAGACTGTGCAATACTCGAAGGACCATCAGGGTTCCTGTGAAATGCTGAGAGTACAGCACCTTGTGCCTGGGCCCACCCATCAGGAGGGGCATACACTGGACCTTAGTTTTGCATAGGGAGACCTTAACTCCGTGGGGGGTGTTACTCCTCTGAGTTAGTCAGACCAGAAGGGTGGCTTTCTATATTAAGTGTCCAAAGTACTTAACTCCAGGCTGGGGTCTACAAAGCCAGTTCCTCATAGAGCATGAGCCAAACGGGCCCACATAGTGGAAACGAATACCTCTGGCCTGGGACCATGCTTTCATAGTAAAGTGTGAGGTCGAAGACACCTACAATGCTTCACAATGGAGGATTACAGAGGCTCTAGATACAGCAACATCTCTTAAAGGGGTCAAAGCCTGCTTAAGACCTTCAGCGCCTTGACATACCTAGACTTTAAAACCCGCTAAATTAGCTTGTAAAAAGTTGGAGAGGAAATGGCATATGTCTTGTTTAGCTGAGTATAAACAACAATTAAAGTCTGCCTTAAACAGCTATGAATGTATGTGTGCAAGGCTAAGGAGGAACACTGTGCCAAAGCCATTCCAGGAGCTTCAAAGAGCACGAAGATATTTGATATTGCTCGTGAGTTATCTGACCCAGAATGCACTAAGCAGGCCATTAGGCCTTCTCAGACTTTGTGACACTTTATTGATTTTTTCGATAATAAGCTCCAGAACATTATTTTACATATAAATCCTCCCAGATCCTTTCTGTGCTTTTCACAGGTGGAGGATGCCGCTTTGGACATAATCATTGCAACCGGTACTAATGAACTTGAATCCTTTGAAATGTTGACTGAGGAAGTTTAGGGCAGCAGCGATGTCCATCTCTTTGGGCTCTTTACTAGACCGGTTACCGCCAAAAGCCTGGAAACTGTTAGATTGGGTGTTTCCGCCACTCCTAAACATTTGCCATCAGTCTTTGAAAATGGGTCAAGTTCCATGCGCCTGGAAAAGAGCACTAATAACTCCTGTTAAACAAGCATTTGCAATGCAATAGGTCTCGCATTCACAGAAGTTTGAGCTATTGGCATTGTACATGACATTGCCTTTTATTTATGTTTTGGGTTTTAAAACATAAATAAAAGGCATTGTCATTTACAATACTAATAGCTTAAACTCTTGCAAATGCGAGACCTATTTCATTGCAATAAATGGCCTTCTCGACCGCTTGTTAGATTGTAAATATCAGAGGAAGAGACCGGCCTGCGACATCTTCAAAGTAGTGATGAATAGTGCTGTGAAGAAGATGTGTAATTGTCGTAAATTACACAGACACAAAGTGTAAAGTGAGAGTTACATATGATCTGAGCTATAAACAGTAATAAAGCGCTGCAACACCTTTCGCTCTGTGATTACACTGTCACGGCTCAGGAGAAAGAGTGGGGGGGTCTATTTCCTGCCCTCTCCGTGATTTGAGTGTGTAGTGTGGCATTGAGTAATGTCATTGCTATCTTTGGCCTAATAAAAAACACTCCAGCTGTAGTAGGGCCCTGGCTTCAACTTCCTGGTGCAGCGCCGGCTGTGCGCGTACGTACAATTCTCCTTCTGCTCCCCCACCCAGCCGAGTCACATGCACTCAAAGTTCCTCATTTTGTAGCATGGATAAATCCGATGACCTGAGACGTATGTATTCACTTCACGCGGTTCCGAATCCGCTTCGTTATCACGCTATCACTACCGTCTCACCCTCCGTGCATTCTACCACGGTAGCGCCGCATTAAACGCGACCGACACTGATCGGTTAATTGGTACTATTACCTCCTTACGCATGTTCTGCCAACACACGGCCTTTTCAGTTCTAACCTCCAGTTCACCCACGGCCCACGTGCGCTGTCCCTTGTACCCCACGCATGCTAAGACTCCCGCATGCATACGTTTTCCCATGTACGACCTTATTTCGTTCTGCATGCTTTGAGCAGACCGCCAATTTTTTCCTTCTCTCATTCTTTCTTCCCATTTTTTCTTTCTACATCTATCTTGTTTCCCCACAGGCAATTTCGTTCACAATCAGGCATGTACGCATCTAAGTCCTGATCATGATCCTGGCACCCCTCTAAAAGGATCGAAACGTCGTCGACCCCCTTTAAAATAGCATGCACGTTACTCCATTGTGTTAAAAAAGTGCAATCGCTGGTTTTTTCAAAAGCTTATAACACTGGATACTCGAATAAGCTCCACTCTCTGTCTTGCCTGAAATGCCTTGTTTGTTTTGTTAATGTTATTGTTCTATTTGGACACAGGACTGTGTCCCACGTGCATTTGTTCCTATATGTATGCATTCTTTATTATGAATAATTAAATCGGTTGTCCGGCTGGACTTCTGGAATATAGTATCGATTCTGAACTATATTTATCTTTGCATTACCCCAATCGTTTGAGGATCATTGTTGTTTGTACTAAACGATTACCCAAGGTCCTCATCCACCTTCTGGGTTCCCTTGTTCTTAAAAATATATATCTCTTTCTCCTGTGACGCAACCCTCAGCATCGATAGTACTTGGCACTTCTGTTGCTTCTCCTTCTCTGGTTTTTCATCCTCCGGTTTCTTTCAGTGATGGGACACCAGTGCGCGGGTTTGGGGACAGAGATTCTGTTGTAAATTGGCTGCGATTGGATTAGCATTAGCGGAATCCATCTGGTATTTAGAGGCTATCTTGTCCATGTTGTAGAATCCATTTTGTATTTCTGGCAGCCATTTTGTTTGCCATGTGCTCACCATGTGCTTTGTCCTCCCTTAGTGTTGACTGCTCTTGTAATCTGCCTAGAAACAAACTATATTTAGTATCTTCTATTTCCGCACATGCCCAGTTGAGTTTGCAGCTGCTAGTAGCATGTAACTGTCAGGATATGTTTACCAGTGTTAGCAAACTGTTAACTCCTCCCACTTGTCGACTGTGCAGTTTCTGTATGACTATATATGTGCATAACTCCTCTCAAGTATACTTGTACCGTCTTCTTTTAGCCCCTGTGTGGGTATAAAAGGACCATGGCCCTTCTGTTCAGTGTGCTACTTCACTCAATACCGAAGGGTGCTGTTTGAATGTAGTTCCACCTCATGAGGTTTATTAAACTCTGTATTTTCTATTTCAGTTTCTGTGCCAACTTCTTTCCAATAGTCTGAGGACTCTGTGCAGAGAAGGGCGAACCCCTTGCACTGGTAGGCCTAGCTGAGGCCTATTTTCTACAAATTGGCGCCCAACTCGGGGTCATCGAGAACTCGGATGCCCGAAGGATTGGTCGCGTCGAAGGATTGGAATCTCGCTCTGGACGTGATCACTGCCCGATAAGACCCGAGTCTTGGCATCCGCGGCGGCTTTTCCTTTCTTTCTGATCTGACCATTCAGGTGGCGCCGGTCCTCGACTGAGATCTCTTCTGTTGATTCGCTGTGCAGTGACCATTTGGTCGATTTTAGAACTTGGCAGGATGAATCTGGACACCAAGTGATTGGTAAGTGTCCTTCTGCGGCGCTTGCTGTTGGTTTTGATGCCTGGGATTGGTAAGGTAGTTTAATAACGCTTACTGTGGCTTTGAGTATTGTATATTTGTGTTGGCCAACTTGGTTTATTTTGACATATGTGACTTGCAATTCACATAGGCAGGTAATGAGGAGAATTTTCTCTAACTGAATTGATTTGAACGGCACATCGTACTAAAGGTACCTTAAATGCTACTTTGATTATAATACTGCATATTCTGCACTATTTTTGGCATGCCTGTCTTTAGCACACTTCGTAGGATGTGTTGCTTTTGTAATGGTACCAATTTGAGACTTGATGAAGCACAACCGGCCCCCCCGGAGGGGACGCCTAATAGGGATATGTATATTAAGTATGGTCTTTCTTCTATAATGTACAGCGCATTATGGAATAAATACACGCGTAAGGATCCTGAGTTGCGTTGGCCTATGTATGGGTCATTTGATTTACGAAAGATTGAGTATGTGGAGCAATGTATGTTTAAACGTAAGACTAGGCATGATATGTTTGATTGTGTACGAATGTGGGAGAAAGAAGTGTGTGAACGGCTGAAGCGTGAGCAAGCCTTGATTGAAAAAGAACAGCGAAAAAACGTTTATGTGAAAGCATTAGAGTTAAAGAGCAAAGAAATGAAAGAGTTGAAGGAGGGAGAAGATAGGGAGCGTGCTTTACAGGTAACTGGCCAATACCCTGTTCGGAGGCCCCTTTATCCTATACTTAATAAACCACAAGATGATTCCTTATTATTAGATCGTCCTCCACCTCCGTACACTGTTCCTTCTGCCCCTCATGAGTTAGATGAGGACTCTAGTTTGGAGGAAGATAAGACACGAGAAACTCGTTCTATGTTGACTACTGCACGCTCGTCTCAGCTCCGATCTGCTGCTCGTAAAGCAGCTCATGGAACTGCCACCGTCTCTGAAATTCTTGATAGTATGAGAGGGTGGTATGAAAGGGAGCATTTGTATTTTACTGAGGTGTTTGCCGAAGAGGTCCTTGAGTTTTTTAGGAAATATTCTGAGGAGTTAGAGCCTAAGGATATATCAGATGATTATAAGCAAATGCGTGATGGTCTTTTTGTTTTCTCCCAGGTGGCTGATACAATCAGGCATTTGGTAAAGCTGCGTGTTGATGCAGTCCGTTTGCGAGAGGAGAAAAAGGCTGCAGACAGGGCTGTGTAGACATCTCAGACCAGCATGGCACAAGCTCCTGCCTCCGGAACAGATAAGATTATGATAGTTCACGCGAAACCTATGCGGGAGGCCGCGCCCTTGTATGTTCCTCCTAAAGGACAGGGTACAAGCGACGATAAGGCCTCTCTTGATGCATAGGGTTATTTTATTTAGAATTGGGTTTACACTCCTTGGAATAGGACGGATGTTATGGCACTTAAAACTGCACTGCCTGATCCGCGGAAAAATCCAGCTGCTTTTTATGAGGAAGTTGAAGGTGCTATTAGTTCTTGCACTATGACTTTGCCTGATATTGATTTTTTTTTTCGGATTGATATTACCACCTGATATGTGGAGAACTGTTCGTAAAATTGATGATCATGCAGCTTTTGGGGCATTATGGAGAGACTTAGAACGAATGGATGCCGAAAGGGAACCCGCACAAAAGCCATGTCAGTTAATTTTAGATCTCCCTGCAGCTATATTACTTAAGTTAAAAAAGATTATTCCTCCTAAAAAGATAGATTGGACTGTTTTAGCATCTTGTAAGCAAAAGGCAGATGAATCGGTCTCTGATTTCTTTACACGCTTTGAAGAAGCATTCCACGATTTTAGTGGCCAGTCTTTGACAGATGACACAGGCAGACATCTGTTTGTCGATAAATATGTCGCAAACCTGTTGCCAGGAATAGCTAGTCGCCTAAAGGCCAATGAGAGTTCATGGACTACGTCTTTTCCGGTCTCCCTTTTGACTATGGCCCAGTATTATGAGCGCCAGGAATTAGAGGCAAAGGATAATGAGGACAAAAAGACTAAAGAATTGAAAACGAAGATTATGTTGGCCCAGGCTTATGGTCCGTCTTTCAGAGGTAGTGATAGAGGTGGACGTGGGTCTTATGGTTCGTCTTTCACTTCTTATACTCGTTCGAATTTGTCTGCTGACCAGTGTGCATACTGTAAGAAATTTGGCCACTGGGCTTCGGATTGCCCAGCACTACGTGCTCCGCAGTATACACGTGGTCGGGGACAAATGAGGAATCGGCCAGGATATTCAGGGCCTAGAGGAAACACAGGTGATCGTGCTAGGTTTGATACTAATATACGTGGGCAGGATGGGTTTAACACTTTTGATAGAAGGAACCAATATCAAATGTCTGATTATGTGCCATTTGATTCTCAAGATTCTGCTCATGCATAGGATTGCCTAAGATGGGGTAAGGAATCAGTTGAAGTTCCAGTAGATCAGAGGGGTCCCTATGTTACAGCAAATGTCTTGGGCTCCACTGATCAGTTTCTGGTTGATACAGGAGCTACTCGTAGTGCCTTGTCTAAACAATTGGTCCCAAGGGCTCCCCTGTCTGGCTTAACCATTACATCGATAGGTTTCGATGGAACCCCTTCCCTTAGCCCATTGTCGCAACCACTTGCATTCCATGTGGATAAATTTACTGCTCCATGTCCATTTTTGCTTTCCCCGAATACACCAGACAATATTGTGGGTCTTGATATGCTTAAGTATTTCAGGGCTACAATACGCTGTTCTCCAGAAGGTGTCCGTGTTATCTTGAATGACAACCATCCTGTGGCGGAGAGAGCTTGTCTTGCTAAAGAGGATATTGCATTAGCCTCACTTCCTAGTACCTTGTGGGCTACTTCAGATACTGATGTAGGGCAAATGGTTATTCCAGCAGTACACATTAGTGTCAAGGAGGGCGCTGTATTGCCACGTTTGCCTCAATACAAAATTTCACAGGCAGGTGAAGAAGCACTCACATGTATTGTCCGTGATCTTATTGCAGTGGGGGTTGTTGAGGAAGTTCCCTACAATATTTGTAACAGTCCGATTCTTCCTATTCTGAAAAAAGATACTGACACTAAGGTCTACAGATTCATTATTGATTTGAGAGAAGTTAACAAGATTGTAGTACCACGAGGAGGAGCCTAGCGCGCATCCAAGATGGTCGCGTGAGCACAGGGCTCCCCGGACCCTCTCTGCTCCTCGGAATTTATCCTGAGAATATCCTGACGTGGCTTATGGAATCTGGGAGATAAAGACCAGCTGAGCGTATATCTCTTTTCAAAACTCCAATCGGACCTGGGAATCCTGAGTTGTCGTCGTCGGAACTTTTGGGACCCACCCGACGGAGGTGACCGGGGTGAAGGTGACCCGAGGGACCGGGCTGCAATTGAACAACAGCGGCTTCAGCGCGGTGCCAGCTGCCGATCCACCACTTTCGGTTTCGGTTTTGCACTTCAGGAGACCGGCAGGGAGGTGCGCTCGGGGTGGAGAGGTGCTTCCTGGGCCTCTGCATGAGGTTTTCTTTCATCTGCCACTAGAGCGCCTATCGCCTCGGACCCCCTATACCGACATTTTGTGGTCTTCTTGCTGGTGCCTTACACCTCTTGATTGGAGGTCCCCTCGGGTGACCGTGTTCACATGGGGGGCAAAGGGGGTCCCGAGGGCCGCAAGACCAAGGCTTCCCTCCGCGGGGGGGCAGTCCAGAGCAATAACATGGACCGCTACACCCAGGGCAGGGGGCCCTCTGGCGCTGCTGGCCTCCCCTCGGATACTGCGGAAGGAGGCGCGACCGCCACTACGGAACTATCCTTGCAGGACATTATGGGCGCCATTGATGGCATCAGGGAAACCATCGCGACGCAATATGAGGCCCTGGCCCGTAAGATTGACACTGTCGCGATCGATGTCACCCTGATCCGGGCCGACCTCTCCAAAACTAACGAGAAGGTCCAGGCTCTCGACGCACGGACCTCCACCCTCGGTGCGGATGTGTCGGATCTGCGGGCCGCGCTTGGAGACATCAGGGTGGTTAACGACCATATGGCCCGGCGGCTTGAGGACTTCGAGGGACGGGCCCGACGCAACAACATCCGCGTCATAGGTGTACCGGAGTCCTCTGACGGCCGCCCGGTTGACCTCGTGGTCGAGGAACTTATCCTGAAACAGTTGTCCTCGGCTGGCTTAAGTAAGTTCTTTGCCGTGGAGCGGGCCCATCGAGTTCCGGGCGGTCGGCCACGGCCGGGGGCCCCCCGAGGCCTATCGTGGCCAAACTGTTCTACTACAGGGACCGCGACGCTATTCTGCAGGCCTCACGGACCCACGGCCCGGTTCGTCATGAGAACTCGACCATCAATTTTTACCCGGACTTCACGCAACTGGTCCAGAAACAACGGATGGGATTCCAAGGGGTGAAGCGTCGTCTCCGTGAGCTGGGCTTAAAGTATTCGATGCTCTACCCTGCAAAACTCCGAGTGGAACATGGGGATCGGACAGCCTTTTTTGACTCTCCTGTGGCTGCAAGTGACTGGCTGGACTCTCTGCCGGACGGAGGTGGCCGTCCCGGACCCTCTGCGGGCACCGCAGGTGATGGGTCCCCTTTAGAATGACTTTTGGTCCTTGATTTTGCCTTTTTGCACTGTACAGTCGGGTCTTATTTCATTTGCATATTGTGTTTTACCAGGACCAGTGAGGGGGGCGGGCGGGGACGGGTCCCTTACCTCCTCTGGGTTCTTTTCGTAGAATGGGGTTAGTGGGGCGACAGGCACACTGCAAGTTGGGGGGGTTTTTTGGCCCGCAGGGGTGCAGGGTGGGGGGAGTTGGTCCTGGGGTGGGGTTGGGGGGGAGGAGGGTTTGTTTTGCTGTGTGTTTTTTGTTTACAGGGCGAGGTACTGATTTTTGTCCACATTTGGGAACTGTGCTGCAGGCTGGGGGACCCTTGATCTATTGGGGGGGATGGGGGGGACGGGTTGAGGCTTCTGTCATGGAACGTCAATGGGTTGGGGGACCGTATCAAGCGGGGTGTAGTACTGCAATATTTGCGTCGTTTGACTCCTGATGTGGTGTTTCTCCAGGAGACGCATCTGGTTGGCAATGTTTGTCATGCAATGAACAGGGGGGGATACCGCCTCGTGGCCCATTCTGGTTTCACAACTGGTTCCAGGGGGGTGGGCATTCTGCTGCGAACCTCACTTCCGGTGGAGATCACTAAGATAGTCTCGGATGACAGAGGGCGCTATGTGTGTTTGATTGGGAGGTGGGAGGGGCAGCCCCTTGCCCTGGTTTCAGTTTACGTCCCCCCGGGCCTCCAGAACTCCACCTTCACTGACTTGGGTCGAATGCTGCTTGACCTTCCGGACAGCCTCCTGCTCATGGGCGGGGACTTTAATTCTGTGGTTTCGGGTGAACTGGATCGTCACCCACCAAGGACCCTCCCCGCTGCCCAGGCATGGCTGGGTGGGATGCTGGAGACCTTCGGCCTGGTGGATAGTTGGAGATTAATGCATCCGACCCAATGTCAATTCACCTTTCACTCGGGGGCGCATGGGAGTCTCTCTAGGTTAGACTACTTCCTTATGCCCGCGGCGCAGACTGGTCGGATTCGAGAGGTCAGGCACCTGGCGCGGGGTATCTCCGACCATTCTCCGCTGTGGCTTGTTTTTGACACCGGGCCGCGGTCTGCAGGGCGGATCGCTCCCATTAACCCATGGTACCTGCGAGACCCTACGACTCGTGACAGCCTGGTTAAGGCTATGGACCAATACTTCCTGGATAACGAGGGGCGGTGTCTTCTGCAATGTCCCTGTGGGAAGCCTTTAAAACCGTGATCCGCGGACACGCCCTTTCCCAGATAGTGGTGGCTAAGAGGGTCAAGAGTGAGGCAGTGGTGAGGCTGGAGACTGACATCTTGGGGCTGGAGTCGGCCTTGGAGGCGAATGTTACTCCGGACGGGCTCCATGCCCTCAGCCTGAAACAGTTTGAATATAGGTCCCTGGTCACTGACGCGGCCAAAACTATGTATAGGGAGCAGCAGGGTCGACTGTACGATGCCGGGGACAAGGCGGGAAAGTTGATCGCGTGGCTGGACAGGAAGGAGAGAGTGAATCGTGTGGTCCCGGAGTTGCGTGCTGCGGATGGTGTGTGTGTGACGGAGCCTGACGAGATTGTGGAATGTTTTGCCGACCACCTCCGGGCTGTGTACTCCCCAGTGACTGACAGGGATGAGGACGACTCTCGCCTTCTACTGAGGGATATCGCCTTGCCCTGCCTGTCCGTTGAGGACCGTGAGCGGCTGGACGCCCCCTTGTCGGTGGATGAAATAGCGACCGCGATCCGCTCCCTTCGCTCGGGCAAGGCTATGGGTCCTAACGGTCTGCCCATTGAGCTATATAAATTGCGCCCTGACAAGCTTGCGCCCTTCCTCAGTCGCATGTTCCGTGAGTCTCTGGCGGCGGGTTCCCTCCCGGCCGATCAGCGTTTGGCCACGATAGTCGTTATCCCCAAGGAGGACAAGCCGCGAGATCGCTGTACTTCTTACCGGCCTATTTCACTGCTAAATGCGGAGCCTAAGATCCTGGCGAAAGTCCTTGCCAATCGTCTGTTGAGCGTCGTGTGCGATCTGATTCATCCGGACCAATGCGGATTCATCCCGCATCGTAACACCGCTCTTAACTTGCGGCGTCTTCATGGCGCCCTTGCCAGGGCGGAGCTCCTCTCCGAACCGGCCGTGCTGGTTTCTTTGGATGCCACGATGGCTTTTGACACCATCGAGTGGCCATTCCTCTGGGCTGTCTTGGCTAAATTTGGCTTTGGGGAAGGATTTATTGGCTGGGTGAAGCTTCTGTACACGGGACCCATGGCCCAGGTGGTGGTGAACGGGCGGGTCTCTCGGCCCTTTGCCCTCGGCAGGGGCACGAGGCAGGGATGCCCGTTGTCCCCTTTGCTCTTCGCTCTCGCCCTGGAGCCACTCGCGGCTTGGCTCCGCTGGGAGCCCTCGCTTCGAGGGATCCGGTGGGCCCCGGGCTTTGAAGATCGGGTTTCGCTGTATGCGGACGATATTCTCCTATATCTCACCTCACCGCGGCAGTCGCTCAACGTCCTCTTTGACGTTCTGACTTCCTTTGGGAATAATTCGGGTCTCACGATCAATTGGTCTAAATCCTGCGTCTATCCGATCTCCGGTGGTCCTCCACTCCTACCGCCTCGGCTTCCGATCCAGGTATCACTGAGCGGCTTTAAGTACCTGGGGATATACGTTTCGCTGGACCCGGTGGCTCGCTATGAGCTGAATCTCCTGCGTCCGCTTCGGCGGTTGCGAGAGGATACGGCCCGGTGGTGCAGGCTGCCCCTTTCCCCGCTGGGTCGGGCCGCGCTGTTCAAAATGATGTCCCTTCCCAGGTTCCTCTATGCACTCCAGAATTCCTTCGACGTCATCCCAGTGGCCTACTTTCGGGAGGTAGAGAGCCTGCAGAGGAGACTGGTGTGGGACGGGCGGGCGCGTATTGCTCTTGCTAAGCTTACTCTCCCCTGGTATGACGGGGGCATCGCGCTTCCCGACATTCGCAGGTATTATTGGGCCGCGCAGCTTTCGGCCATCAACCATGCCACGTATGCGCCTGGCCTGAACCCGGCGTATGAGATGGACAAGTTCCTGCTTCCCGGCGGGGACTATAACAGGGCGCTGTACTCCCGCTCGGCTGGCCGGACCCTTACGGGTCCTACTAAGATTGCTGTGCGGACCTGGAGGGCCGCCACTGCGGCCACGGGCTGGGGTGAGCGACTGACATGTGCTACTCCTTTGTTTGCCTCCGATCGCCTGGGGAGCCTCTGGACTACGAAGGGGTTTGACCAGTGGGACACGATTGGTATCAGCAAAGTGGGAGACCTGTGGCATAAGGGCGCGGTTAAGACTTTCGCGGCTCTTCAGGCCGAATATGAGCTTACGGACAGGGAGTTCTTCCGCTATGCCCAGGTTCGACACGCCCTGCTCTCGGTCTTTGGAGAGGGGACCACGATCCCGGTTTCCTCGCCCCTCGAGGACCGCATACTTGACGGACATGTCCCGGACAGCACTATTTCTTTAATTTATAAGAAACTGATTAATCATCGGGCTGACCTCTTGGTGCGCCTTCGGGAGGCTTGGACGGGGGATGGGGTGGAATTGGACGACGAGGACTGGCAGTCTGCACTGTCGTCCCCCAAAGAGGTCGCCATTCCAGCCCGTCTCCGGTTGGTACAGCTTAAGATTCTTCACCGGGTGTATGTGACGGGTCCTCGCTTGGTCTCGATGGGATATTCCGACGATGGGCTCTGTAAGCGGGGTTGTGGGCTCAGTGCCACCTTTCTTCATATCCTGTGGGAGTGCCGCGAGGTGGCGGACTACTGGCGCCGGGTACATACGGTTATGGGACAGGTCACTGGGGTTGTGCTGCTGCCGGAGGTGCGTCGCTGTGTCCTGAATGTGTGGGAGCCCAATGATTATAGCGCGGCTCAGACTCGGTGGGCGGCCCTGGGGAACATGATTGCCAAGAGAGATATAGCGCAGCTTTGGGGTGCCCAGCGGCCGCCCACCGTGTCAGTATGGAAGGAGAATATGGACTGGTGTATGTTCAGGGAGAAGACTGTGTATGTTGCCCGTGGTAAGCCGGGGGCATGGGGCAGAATCTGGGGGCAATGGAATGCTTATCGCGGGGGTATCTGTACGCCCCCCCTGGTGGACACCGATATCGCCATGTCCCCCTGACCCTTGACGGTTCCGGGCACCTTTTGGAAGGACTACATATTGACGTTCAGTTCCCTTGGCCCCCCCCCCGTCCCCAGCCTCCCGGTACTCCTTCCTTTCGTGTGCTGCTTAATGGTCTGACCTGGAGTTCCCCGGAGGAAGCCTGACCTGCGCCGTTTGTCTTTATGCCTCGCCTTTTGTTTTTCTTTTAGTTTTCTGTGTTTGTTTGATCTAAGTCTCCTGTGCCTCTAGAACTATCCGGACTCATTACGGGGCCGACCCCCGGGAACCGACTGCAGCTTTGATAAATGTATATTTCATTCTGTACTTAGCGGCCGGCCCTGGTGGTTGTAGGCCCGTGCTTGTAATCGAATTATTGTTCAATAAAAACTTTTAAAAACAAAAAAAAAAAAAAAAAAAAAAAGATTGTAGTACCACAATACCCCGTGGTCTCTGATATAACCACACTTCTTACTCTGGTTCCCCCGACTGCGACTACATTTTCTGTGATAGATTTGAAGAATGCTTTCTTTTCGATCCCTATTCATCCTGACAGCCGATATTTGTTCGGTTTTACCCTGAATAATCGATCGTATAGATTCTGTAGAGTTCCTCAAGGCTATACTGAGAGTCCTAGTATTTACAGTCAAGCATTGAAAAGACAACTTGATTCTTTTGTTTTGTCTGAAGGAGTGGCTCTCATTCAATATGTCGATGACATTTTGCTGGCAGCTGACACCCCTGAACAGTGTGAAAAATGTACTTTGTCTTTGCTGTCCTTTCTTGCTTCCCATCATCACAAAGTATCACGGAAGGAATTGCAATATTGTAGACCGAAGGTAACCTACTTAGGTCACCTTCTGTCTAAGGAGGGACGTGCACTTACACCAGATCGCATTCAAGCCATTTTAGACACACCAGTACCCCGTACTCAGAAAGATGTCCGTGCATTCATTGGCCTTACTTCTTTTTGTAGGCAATGGATATTAGGATTTTCACATATTGTTAAACCCTTGCTGGCACTTTTAACCAAAGACACCCCAATGCCCCTTCCATGGACAGATGAGTGTGAGACTGCTTTCCGACAGTTACAAAAAGCTCTTTGTTAAGCACCAGTGTTAGGAACTCCAGATTATACGAAGTCTTTTTCATTATATGTACACGAGAAAGATGGATGCGCATTGTCAGTTTTAGTGCAGACACACGGCGACAAACAGCGTCCCTGTGCATATTTTTCAGCAGTTCTTGATCCTGTTGCTCGTGCGTTACCTGGGTGCTTCTGTTCAGTTGCAGCAACAGCTGTGTCAATACGTCAGAGTGAAGGGATAGTTTTGTCACATAAGCTGTTGGTGTTAGTACACCATGCGGTTGATGCCCTTTTAAATCAGACGAAGACGCAACATTTAACTAGCGCTCGTCTGATAGGATATGAATTGACATTGTTGGCCCCTCACATTACACTAAAGAGATGTGCGACATTAAACCCAGCTACTTTGTTGCCATACCCGGTGACTCAGTCTCAGTCACAGGAATCTCATGATTGTATATTCCTTACTGAGGAACAGACAAAGGGTCGCGTTGATTTGCAAGACACGCCCCTTTTAAGTGTTGATGGGGAGCTATGGGTCGATGGGTCCTGTTTGAAGTTACCAGATGGTACAACGTCAGCTGCATATGCAATTACAACACTTCAGACGGTAGTTGAGACAGCTCGTATTCCACAGAAGTCAGCTCAGGCAGCTGAGCTAATAGCACTGACATGAGCGTGTGAACTCAGTACTGACTTATCTGTGAATATTTATACAGACAGTCCCTATGCCTTCGGAGTGGCTCATGATTTTGGGCTACTTTGGAAGGAGAGGGGTTTTCTTACATCCCATGGGGTGCAAATAATGCATGGAGAATTAGTGCATAATCTCTTGAAGGCTTTAACATACCCGAAGAGAATAGCGATTGTTAAATGTAGCGCACATAAGAAAATAGTTGATAAGATAGGACGAGGCAATGCCTTTGCAGACCAAACAGCCCGTGAAACCGCCATGCAGCGAAGCATCACGTCCATGTATGTAGTGAAGTCACAGGCGGAACGCTGGCATGATACCAGGCAGGAAGTACTAGATATGCAGAGATCTGCTTCTGCAGAAGAAATTGAGCAATGGTCTAAGGAAGGAACATTGGATGATGAGGGCTGTTGGAGGAATAAAGAGATGAGTAAGTGGAGATTGCCGACAGCTTATTTACAACCTATGATTCATATGGCACATGGGCCGGCACATGTTGGAGCCTCCTCGATAACGAAATTGCTTACGCAAGTTTGGGAGCATCCAGAAATTGCCGGCACAGCTAAAAAGATGGTACAGTCCTGTCTGATTTGTCTTCAGCATAACCCTGGAAAAGGGACACAAACTCCAACAGGAGGGTTTGCTACGCCAACTGCACCTTTTGAAGTTTTGCAAATGGATTACATCCAGCTTGAGCGCTGTAATAACTTAAAGTATGTCCTAGTAGTGGTATGCGCCTTCAGTAAGTGGATCGAGGCATACCCTACGAAGGACAATACAGCTCTCACCACTGCAAAGGTGCTTTTGAAGGAATTTTTTCCTAGATTTGGTGTTTGTAAATTTTTATGGAGTGATAACGGTCCCCATTTCATTGGGCAAGTTGTCGAATATGTTCTGAAGGGGTTAGGAATAAAACAGAAGTTTCACGCCGCCTTTCATCTGCAATCAGCAGGGTTAGTGGAGAGGTATAACGCCACACTTAAATTAAAATTGGCGAAAATACTAGCCTCCACATCCCTGAAATGGCCAGACGCGTTACCTTTGGCACTGTTCTCCATTAGATCAGTGCCACATTTGCGGTCTGGCCTTACACCCTATGAGGTGGTGTTTGGCAGGCCTATGAACATTTGGGGAATTCCTAAGCCACGTCCCTTACACGACGTACCGTGTGTATTGATGAGTGACTATTTAGCACAATTGACTGACAGTTTGATCTCTATTCATCAACAGGTTCGAGAAGCTCTTCCGGACAGGTCTGCAGGTGAAGGCCATGGACTTTGGCCTGGAGATCAGGTGATGATCCGATCGTTCCAGAGGTCGAGCAGCTTGGAACCGAGGTGGCACGGCCCGGAGCAGGTGCTCCTATCGACGAGAACTGCGGTTCGAGTAACGAATAGGAGGAATTGGGTGCACTCCACCCACTGCAAGAAAGTGCCGTCTACCTTGGTGGATCCTGTTGCTCTGATCGACCATCGAGACATCTTGGATACAGAGAAAGGCCAGGCCGTATCACCTGACGAACCTGAGGAAGTCTTCCCGGACCACACGATTCCTGGAGTATCCCGATACCAACTGAGACCACGGAAAGAACCTGCATCGTCGAAAAGGACTGGTTGAGCAACCTCCCTGGGTTAGTGAAACGGAATGCCGATGTGGCAAGGGGGGGGGGATCAGTTCTGTGTAGTGTAGCGACACCCGTCTTGACCCTCGGTGAAGAAATCAACGGCTGCCCAGGGATAAAAGCTCCAACGGTTGCTTTGACAAATAAGCTGATCATGTCCACAATGAGATCTACTGTTTCTAAGAGGAAGATCATTTGTACCATAGGGTTTGTTGGTGCTATGGTGGCAGTAGCAGTAATAACCTGGTTCGTTGAGAAGTTGGCTCCTGCTCGAGAACTTTTGATTGCCACTACTCCGGTACCAGTTGAGCACCACTACTTCACGCTTCCCTATCATGAGCGGAAGCATCGACAATCCTACTTAAATAATACCTTCATTCAGATGTTGCATCATACTCACAATGCCACGAATACTACCAACTGTTGGGTGTGTGGGATGATACCTGCACATCAGAAGAAAGGAGGAACACCTTTTATTCCTCTTCCCTTTTCTCATAATGGTTCTTGTCAAGCTTGGTATGCGCTTTTGTTTGCATCCGGGAAACGTACAGTAGGCGGGCTTCTTTTTCGCCTCAATAAAGTATGCTACCAAGACAAAGATGGCTATCCTCAAGCCAACGGGACTAAATGGGAATGGGAAGAGTATCAACCGGAAAATATTTCAACGCCATATATTTTCACAAATATGAGAACTTTTCCTAGTAATAAACAATTTGTGATTTCTGTTACTAGAGCTAAAGCAGATTTATGTGTAAGCAGTATTGGAAGAATTCCAGTGGGGAAAAGTGAATGTACTGTGATTCTGCCTATTGAGGTTACAAATAATAGCACTTTCATAGCCTCACCCAATACCTACTTTATCTGTGGTAGCCACGGATAGTATCACCTACCTGTTGGATGGTCAGGCGTATGCTATGTATCTTTTCTATTGCCCCCTGTGTTTCTGGAAACTGCATCCTACCACCGAGACCTTAAGTTATTTACCGATATCTCTAAGAACAGATATAAAAGGACAATAATTGTTGACGAAGTAGACCAAACAGATACCACTCTACAACAGTATTTTGATTTTAATCTAGGTTTGTTCTTCTTTGTGGGAGCTGCATTAAACAGTAGGAAAATTAAACGATTGACTAGAGTTGTGGAAGCTGTTACCAATCAGACAGCCTTGGCGCTTGGGAATATTACAGAGGAGCTGCAAATTGCAAGGATTGTAGCTCTCCAGAATCGAATGGTTCTAGATGTTGTTCTGGCTGATCGAGGTGGTGCATGTCGCATCATCGGTAGCAGTTGTTGTGTATTTATACCGGATCACTCGCCTTCAGTGTATGTCGCAATATCAAAACTGCATAAGATTGTGCAGAAATTCACCCAGAGACTGGTACTTGGACTTTAGCTGGATGGTTCTGGACTCTCGTTTCTGCTTGGGGCTGGAAGCTACTAGCTATCTTGTGTATAATTATTACTGTTTTATTTACATGCTGCGTATGTATTCAATGTGGTCCAATGCTCTGCTCCATTTGCATTTCTGCTTGTATACCTATTAAGAGGAATATTGTAGAGACCAAGGCCCAACAAATGTTGAATAAAGAAGTGGCCGAAATAATGTTAATAGATGTACGAGATGCATATTTAGATTACCCTAGAGGAACAGATGTCTTCAGCTAATGCTAAAAGGGTTGTCTGTTGTAAATTGGCTGGGATTGGATTAGCATTAGCGGAATCCATCTGGTATTTAGAGGCTATCTTGTCCATGTTGTAGAATCCATTTTGTATTTCTGGCAGCCATTTTGTTTGCCATGTGCTCACCATGTGCTTTGTCCTCCCTTAGTGTTGACTGCTCTTGTAATCTGCCTAGAAACAAACTATATTTAGTATCTTCTACTTCCGCACATGCCCAGTTGAGTTTGCAGCTGCTAGTAGCATGTAACTGTCAGGATATGTTTACCAGTGTTAGCAAACTGTTAACTCCTCCCTCTTGTCGACTGTGCAGTTTCTGTATGACCATATATGTGCATAACTCCTCTCAAGTATACTTGTACCGTCTTCTATTAGCCCCTGTGTGGTTATAAAAGGACCATGGCCCTTCTGTTCAGTGTGCTACTTCACTCAATACCGAAGGGTGCTGTTTGAATGTAGTTCCACCTCATGAGGTTTATTAATCTCTGTATTTTCTATTTCAGTTTCTGTGCCAACTTCTTTCCAATAGTCTGAGGACTCTGTGCAGAGAAGGGCGCACCCCTTGCACTGGTAGGCCTAGCTGAGGCCTATTTTCTACAATTCGACAAAGTTTAAAGAGCAAATGGGTCCGTATGTGCTGTCTGAAGTGGGGGATGAAGAAAAGCAAGTAGTGGCTAATCAGGCTGTGCAGTGGGGTCGTAATCCCATTTACAGTGTAGAAGATGTTTGGAGTGTGATGAAAGATTATGAGCCCTTTGTACAACAGCATGCCCTTAAGCATGTGTCAGCTACACTGATTACTATTTGGGAGCAGTGTTTCAAGGGTGCTGCACCACAGATTTGATATGATAATAAAGATCGTGTATATGCTAGTAATATGGAGCCTAGCCACGTTTTTGGCAGTGTTACGACATTGATTGCTTACAGGGGTAGTCTACTTGAGAAGAGTCACACCACGGTGTCCCAGTTTCCGATGAGAGAGGCTCATACTATCTATCACCCAGAGATACCGGAATTAACAGACGGGCAAGGGAGTGTCACTCGTGCAGGTGTGGCAGCTCATTTTCAAGAACAATGAGTTTATACTCCATGGAAAAAAACAGAAGTTTTGTCTCTTAAGACTTATTTGCCTGGGGGGCGCTAGAGGGCGTCTGGCAAAATGGCCGCACTGATGTGAGGCTCAGCCCGGCTGAGCCACAATCCGCCAATTATCTGCTGCATCTCGCACGTTTGCTACCTGACACTTACCTGTGCGAACTCCTGGTTTCCTGCGGTGTCCCTTTGTGGTGGATTTGCCTCTGACGATTCACTACTTGCAAATGAAATTTTCTGTATGCTTTGATGGTTTTAATTATTAACCGAATAAAGCTATTGTTGACTGACTGGCCTCTGACGATTCACTACTTGCGGCTCTCCGAACCTGTGCTCTTTCGCTGACGTGACGCTGCAAATGGCGGCCGCCCTGCTGCTGTAGGCCGTACTTAGAGGCGGAGTCTGGTGCCTGTCCTGGATCTCTGTGCGGTGTCTCCTGCCCCGTTGAAGTGGAACGGCTAACTACTGGTGCTGCCTGCCCTGCTGAGCTCCTGAGGGCCAGGCGCCGGAAAAGTGAGCCACTGCCCGTTTGCTGGCGCGGGTGCCGGGGGCTGCTCGGATCGTGAGGAGCGGGCCCCCGCGACTGCAGCCATCATCCTTCCCGCGTCTTCTGCTGGTGTGTGGCGGCTCTACATTCCGGACGCCCGTCGGCGCTGGCGGCGATGAGTGGGGCTGGGGTAGGGTTGAGGCACGGACTGCGGCGGCAGGATCGGGCCTTAATTCGAGACCTTTGGCCTGCTTGCTGTGGCTGGCGTGGGGCGCGACGTGGCGGTTGGGCTCCCGCGGGCCGCCTTCGGCCCACTTGGGGATCCCCTTGGCTTTTCAGGCACCGCGTCCCTTGGGACTTTTGAGCGGCCCCCACGGGCCTGTGGACAGTGCTGCACCGACGCTTCAGCCCTTGTCACGACGTTTGCTGCCAGGACAGCTTCTCAGCTGCCACCATTGACAGACGGGGGCCTGGGGGCATAGCTTCTCAGCTCCGGGGCCTTGGCTGATGTGCTGTGGCGGCTGGGGAGCGCGGCGCTGCCGACCTTGATCTTGGTGGTTACCGTGTGTTCTGGATTGGAGGCCTCCTATTGATCACTGCTTCTGCGGGCCCACTGACGTGCTCCTTCTGGCCTCCTTTCTCGCCTGACTGTGTATGGCACCTACCTGCCGGTGAGGGCTTCCACTGCTACCCCTTACGGACCGGCTGTGGGGGGGAGTGTCTCTGGCGGGGGCTGGTTCTGCATTGCTTGGAGTTTATGGCGATCCCCCCTGTTAAGTTGTCTCTCGGCCCTCGTAAACCATTGCACGACCACCTGTGCTTCTATCCTTGGCTCAGGTATATACAACCGGGCGAGCTAGGTTTGGGGCCATGGGGAGAACTGGCAAGTCGCAGCCGCGCCTGACTTTCGAATCGCGGAAGGCTACCAAGACCATGCAGAAGGCTGCGTTGGACTCTGAGGCTGACTCCTTAGCTGAGGGCCCCCCACGCTGGAATCCACGTTGATGGCTATGCAGCGCTCACTGCAGTCTATTGAATGCACGATGGCTGCAGTGAATACCCGTCTTGATCACATGTCCTTGCAACTTGAAAAACAGAATGCCCGGGTGGATGAGGTGAAACGGAGGGTGTCAGCGACGGAGGACGGCCTTAGTTCTGTAGTGGATAAAACATCCAGCATGGAGAAGGTTCTCGCCCTCATTCAGGCAAAGAACGAGGACTTAGAGGCGTGGTCCCGGCGCAACAACATCCGTATTACTGGGCTGCCGGAGTCCACCAATGTGGGCAAAATGGAGACTTACATTGAACGCCTCATCGTGGATATCTTTGGTTCGGATCAATTATCCGGCATGTTTATAGTGGAGCATGCCCATCGTTCCTTAGCTGCTCGCCTGGTACCAGGTGCGCCTCCTCGCCCCATTATCGTGAGGATTTTGAATTACAGGGATCGTGACACTATCCTCCGAATGGCCAGAGAGAAAGGCGCTATCGTCCATCAGGGTAACACATTAGCCATTTTTCCTGATTTCACGGTGGCTTTCCAGGCAGCCCGACGTGAATTTGGTGCTGTGAAGAAATTTTTGCAGGCTGAGGGTGTCCCTTATGCGATGTTATACCCGGCCCGACTTCGTATCAGGGTGGATGGCGACAGCAAGATATTCTCAACCCCAAGGGCGGCGATGGACCATGCTAAGCAGCTGAAGCGCAGAAGACGGGACTCTACTACTGCTCCTGCTCCTGCGGAGGAGGAGTAGGGGTGGGATGTATCGACAAGCTTAGGGCTTCTTGTTTTTCTGCGACTCCCGTTTATGTCTGCCATCATTGTTCTTTTGCTCTACTTTCTAATGTTGATCATTTTTATGTACCATACTCCTCTGTGCAAGCACTGTTGCGCCTTTGTAACTTCCATGTGACTGTTCACAGACTCTTATTGCCAGATGACCCCTTCCATTGTCCTGTGGCTACTTTATCTGTGATTGGAGCGTGGGTCCGTATGGGTTCATGGCCATTGGCATTTAGTCATGGGTGTGGTGGCAGGCTCATCTCTAGAATCACTGCCGTCTAGGTGCCTTGGACTTCTGTTTAAGACTGTTTGCCACAGTTGTTATATGCATGCAGCTCCATGTATTGGTACAAGCTTGGCCACCTCTCACCTCTGGGAGGCTAGTAGCACTCTCTGCCCCCTGCTGATGGGTGTACCCCAAATGTTCTCTTTAGTTGTTGGGTTGTTGGGGAAGGATGAGAATAGGGTATTGGGATGGCTTTGGCAAGTAGGGGCAGCTGAAGTGGGCGGGGGTGTTTTTTTTGGGAAGGCAGAATGTAGGTAGCATATTTTCGGACCAACTATTGGATATATGTATATGGGTCCATTTTTGTCAGGTCCTTCATGATGACTAGTGGGATCAAGTTCCTTACTTGGAATGTCCGTGGCCTAAATACGCCTACAAAAATCAGGGCAGTGTTTGCATACTTAGATATTATGGGAGTGCAGGTCGCCCTCCTACAAGAAACTCACCTGACTGGGGACTCAGCTATCAAAGTGGGCGCTCGTTGGGCGGGGGTTCGGCTCTCCTCCTCCTTTTCCTCCTATTCTAGGGGCGTGCTGATCCTGGTGAAGAAAGGTGTACCCTTCACGGTGATTAGATCTGAAACTGATGCTTGTGGTAGGGTTACGATTGTGCATGGGCGTTTGTCTGGAGAGAGTGTGTTGATTGTGATTGTTTACTAGCCGAACGTGGATGACCCTGCATTTTACTCTGATATGTGGCGTCGGATATCGTCGCTCCCCCCGCCATTTGTCATATGGGGGGGATTTTAATCTGTGTTTAGATGCTAGCCTGGACTGTGCTGGCAGTAGTGTGGCCCGACCCAAACGTGCGGCAGATGTTCTGTTGGGGCTTCTGGATACTGGTCACTTACATGACGTCTGGCGTAGACATCATCCTTCCAGTTGGGAGAGCACGCTCGCTTCCTCAGTGCATGGGTCATGATCCCGCATTGATTTTTGGTTGGTATCGGAGACGGTTTGTACCTGGACGACAGAGGTATCACATGGGGCTCACACTTTATCGGACCACTCCTCGGTATTTCTAACGTTAGAGATTCCTATGTATCAGATGCTACCTTTTGCTTGGCGGCTACAGCCTTCGGAGCTCAAGGACCCAGTATTCAAGCACACTATAGCGGACACCATCAAACATCATTTTAGAGAAAACGAGGGGACTGTAGAAAATGCGGGAACGCTTTGGGAAGCGTTTAAAGTTACTGTACGGGGGCTTGCATAAGTGTCCAGTCCGGGGTATTGCGGGATATTCGGCGTCGGATAAAGAAGCTAGAATCTGACATCTCCAATTTGGAGCGGGACTATGACTCTGACCCAACTAATGCCAAACTGGCCGCCATATGGGAACTGGTTACGGACCATAAGGAGACTGTTGACCAAGAGCTGTTACATTGTTTCCGGCGCCGCATAGCGCGTTACGATGGTGAGGGTGGCCGCCCTAACCGTTCGCTGGCACAGAAGCTGTCTGAACCGCGTAGTCAGGAAACCATAACTGAACTCCTGAATGAGGCGGGGGAGGCCCGACACTCGAACACTGATCTCTGTGACATTGTTTTGCAATTTTATACTCACCTATACGCAGCTAGAGAGTCACCACCAATAGAGGAGACTCATGAATACCTCGATGATGTAGCGCTTGGGTGGCTGTCCGTTCGACATCGAGAGTACCTGGTGAGACCGTTCGATGAGGAGGATGCTAAGGAGGCTATTCTGTCTCTACCGACCTGCAAAGCTGCAGGTCCGGGCGGACTCCCCAGCGAGTTTTACAAGGCTTATGCTACAGACCTCGCTCCTCGGCTTTTGGCAGTTCATGCGGAGGCCTATGAGACCGGGACCCTGCCTACTGGTCACGCTACTGAAACCGGATAAACTGGCAAATCAGTGCGGATCTTATCGACCACTTTCTATTATCAAAATAGATGCAAAGATTTTAGCAAAAATGATAGCTCTTAGAATACAACCATTGGTTCCACTATTGGTATTGCCAGATCAGTCTGGGTTTGTCATGGAGCGCTCCACCACGCATACTGTGCACGCTTTTTTCTACTCTGCATTACTTTGATTCAAACTTCCAAGAGGTGGCTGTGCTGCTAGATGCAGCTAAGGCCTTGGACTCTCTACAGTGGCCTTTTATGTTTACGGTATTGAGTGGAATAGGCATTCCCCCTTTTTTCTTGCAGTGGCTCAGGGTTCTGTACAGTGACCAGGTTGCCCGAGTGCAGGTTAACAGGTGGGTGTCATCATTGCTACCCATTAGGAGAGGCACAAGGCAGGGGTGCCCTTTGTCGCCTATGCTATTTGCCTTAGCATTGGAACCCCTCGCCTGCAAGCTATGTCAAAAACATGCTGCAGCTGCTCTACAGTTCCGGCAACGACCATTAATAGTCTCCCTTTATGCGGATGACATGCTGCTTTATGTTCGCGAACCTGCGGTCCACCTATCTGTGCTCCTCAGGGAATACGTACAGTTTAAGCGCTTCTCTAGCCTAGGGATCAACTGGTCCAAATCTGTGGTGTTCCCGCTTACTGCAGGTACTAAAGAGGTGGAGCTGGACTTTCCACTGTCATGGACATCTGACCCTGTGAAATATCTGGGGGTCTGGGTCCACAGGAATCCGGATATAGTTGTCACTGAGAATTACGGCCGCACGGTTACCCGTATTTCTGAACAGGCTATGAGATGGGTGCACCTGCCCCTCTACCTGGCGGATAGGATTGCGGTAGTAAAGATGGTGTTCTTGCCTAAATTGTTGTATTTATTTGGCAATATCCCTATAAAATTGAATGTTGCGCTGTTCCTCACTCTCCAGTCTACGCTGTTAACATTTGTGTGGGGAGGTAAGAAGCCCAGGTGTAGATGGGATCTGTTAGTGCAGCCTTTTGATCAAGGAGGTTTCGAGGATCCTGACCTTCGCCTCTATTATCTGTGCACTCAAGCGCAATTTGCGCACTATTGGTATTTCCCACTGCGGTTTCAGCCCCATGTGGCCATTAAGGCAGATGCTGTACTTCCTGTTCCATTGCAGGCGGGGACTCTGTCGGGGGGGTCGGGTGGTCCACGGTCTGAGATCAAGCCCACGCAGTGCACGGTGTGGGCCTGGCGCATGCTGGCTATGAGGGTGAGTTACCCTACCTGTATGCGCCACGGTTGCCTCTAGCATCCCACCCAGAAATCTCTGCGGCACGGGAGGGGCCTGCCCTACGGGAGTTGGCTGCAGCTGGCATCTCTCAACTGGGTGACTTATACGCTGGGGGAAACTTTAAAACGTTGCAAGAGGCAAGAACGGGTTTGTCAAGCTGTCCGTGCGGCGTATCTGGCTTATCCTGCTGAGCCCACCATTCTACGAGCACTGCAGGTGCTGCTATTGGGAGAGAGTCTAAATAAGCTCATCACAAGACTCTATAATGCCTCCTTGCGTGAACGCGATCTGGAGGAACATCACTCTTGCGTGCGTTGGCAGCTGGTACTGGGCACTCCTATTTCCCCTGAGGTCTGGAAAGCGTGCTACCAGCTTACGGGCCGCCTCACTGCCAATTGCAACCTTCGAATTATCCATTTTAAGTTCCTGCATCAGGTATATTACTCCCCCCTGCAGTTATATAGATATGGTCTCAGAGATACCGCTGACTGTGTGAGGTGTGGGGATGCAGACGTGGATTTTTTCCATGCTGCCTGGCTTTGTGCGAGGGTGTATGCTTTTTGGACTGTGGTGGTGACTATTCTATCGGAAGTGGTGCTGGAACCTGTGTGCTGTACCCCTGTGTTATGCCTGCTGGGGTATGTTAAGCGCCTTAAGCCCTGCAATAGGTGCATTGTTGCAGTTTCCACTCTTCTTGCAAAAAGGGCGGTGGCGCAGTGTTGGGGAGCAAAAACGTCGCCTACTATAAAAAAGTGGCTCCGTGATTTGGTGTATTGTAGGAACCAGATTCAGGTACATGAGGAGGAACTGCCGGAAACATCTCGACCTAAAGATTTTTGGGCCTCCTTGACGGAGTATCTGGGGTCCCACCCGGATCTACTGTGAACGCTATGCGCTGTGAATTCTTTAGGCTCCGGTTTTCCTTAGTGTATAGGCTATAGGGAGGGGCTGGCCTGCTCAAAGGGCGATTGTCGATTCAGGTTAATCCTGGAGTTGGTCTTAGAACTAGGCTCTGGGTTGAATAGGGGGAAGAGCTTTCTTTGGATTTGTTCTTGGTATAATTTTGCATGAATAGATGTCTTATTGTCCGAAATGTACTGTAATTCTGCTATTGTTCTGCCTGGATGTGGGTGTGGGAGGGGGTGGGGGGGAGCTGTGGCTTTCCAAAGATTCTATTGTCTACAATGGCTTGTACTTTGATTGTCCAGCTTGTTGTAAAATCAATAAAAAAAATTGCCTGATCCTAGGAAAAATCCAACCACATATTATAAAGAATTGACTGAAGCTACCTCTTCCTCTGTAATGACTCTTGCAGATACTGAAATGTTTTTTGGTCTTCTTGTTCCGGTTGATATTTGGAGACAGGATCATGTAGCAGAGTTCGGGGTACGTGGAACCAAATTAAAGTATGGGATCAGGAAAGGAAGCCATGTGATAAGCCCAGAGCAGAGATATTTGCTCTGCCATGCCGCATTATCACCTATATGCATTTTCTTATTCCATCCGAGGAAGGTTGATTGGGACAATTTAACGACTTGGCGCCAAAAGAAAGATGAGAGTGCGTCTGATTTTTTGACTCGGTTTGAAGATTTCTTCCTGGATTACAGTGGGCAGGTTTTGTCTATCGAGGGAGGTGTTCGGTAGTTTGTCAATAGATTTGTTTCCAATTTGCATGCTTCAGAAAACACCTGGTCCACCTCTTCCCCTTCTGTTATTTTGAATAAGGCACAGTATTATGAGCATAGGGATAGTGAGGAAAAGGAGAGGACAGAGAAAAAGCATGAGAATTTGAAGACAAAGGTGTTGTTGCAAGAGGCTTTTAGAGGGAATGGTAGAGGCCACGGTGGTTTGGCCTGACAGCTTCCACGCTCTAGTAGGCAGCCAAACACTACGCCACTGGATCCGAATCAGTGTGCGTATTTTAAAGAGGAGGGACATTGGCGTAGCAAGTGTCCTGTGCTTTTGTAGAAGGTGGCGGTCCCTAGAGGACGAGGTTCTTGTGGAAGGGGTCGTGGAGCTGGTGGGCAGACAGGGCTCCAAATGCTGTGGCATCATAGGGTCATTCTGATAATGATTACTTTGATGACCCTTGTGAGGGACAGTACTACCATGATGATTATGATATGGAGGAGGTGACAGAAATGTCTTACAGCTAGGACAGCCAGGGACAGAGTGAGTGACCAGTTCCGATACCTGTAGACCAGTATGGTGCTTATGTAACAGCAGAACTGCAAGGTTCGACTAAGGAATTTTGGTGGACAGAGGTGTGACGAAAAGTTCTGTTTCTCGAAATATGGTCCCTGGGGCAGCTCTGTCCGGCCATAGTAATGTTTTGGTTGGTTTTTTCTGGTGTACCGGTTGTAAGCCCCATTTCCAGACCCCCTGCACTGACTATTGGTCCTTTCACTGTGGATTCGCCATTCTTGCTGACATCTAACTGTGGTGAAAATTTGATGGGTTTGGATTTGTTGAAGAAATTGCATGCAACGATTTATTGTTCTCCGGTTGATGTTTATATGACAATAGGTCCATATGTGGTGTGCGCTAAACAGTGTCTGTCCAAAGATGCACCCCTTCCAAATGAATTTAAAGATGTGCCACCCACTCTGTGGGCAAAAGGTTACACAGATGTGGGACTGTTGCAGATATCGCCAGTCTCGATACAGTTAAAGGGTGGTGCTATTTTACCTCGTATCCCTCAGTATAAAATACCGCAGGCAGGAGAGTGAGCCTTATTGCATATTGTACAGGATTTGATTAAGAAAGGAGTGGTTTAGGAAACAACTGCTAATATTTGTAATAGCCCTATTCTTCCGATTCTTAAATGGATGCCCTCAGTCTCTTGATGAGCATGAAAATGTTTATCGTTTTGTGATTGATTTGCCCAAAGTTAATAAAATAGTGGTTCCCCAGTTTCCAGTGGTCCCCGAAATTACCACTCTTTTGACAATGATTCCTTTTCTGCTAAATTCCTTTCTGTGATTGACTTTAAAAATTCGTTTTTCAGTATTCCTTTTCATCCAGATAGCAGATATCTGTTTGGGTTCATTCTAGCTGGTAGGAGCTTTAGGTTCTGTCGAGCTCCTCAAGGCTATACAGAGAGTCCGAGCATTTATAGTCAGGCCCTGAAAGGCCAATTGGATTCCCTTTCGCTTCCCACAGGTAATGTATTGGTGCAGTATGTTGACAACCTCCTTATCGCTTCTGATACTGAGATGGGTTGTAGAGATAGTACAGTTAAATTGTTATTGCATTTGGGCCAACATGGACATAAGTTGTCCCTTTCTAAATTTCAGTATTGTCAACAGGAGGTCACCTACTTAGGTCACCTACTGTAGAAGAAGGGTAGGAGATTTACCCCTGAGCGCATCAGTTCCATTGTTAAAATGCCCATCCCACAGACTCAAAAATATGTGCACGCTTTCATAGCCCTCCCGAGGTGTCTGAGCGGTCGCGGCTGTGGCCGTCTCAATAAGACAATCGGCTGGACTCGTACTTGATACCGACCTCACAGTCATAGTGCCCATGCTGTGGATACACTTTTGAATAAGCAAAGACACATCACCTCACCAATGCAAGTCGGACTCACTATGAATTGAGATTGTTTGCAAAACACATTACGATTAAAAGATGTACCACTATGAATCCAGCCACGTTATTGCCCCTCCCTTCTGAGAGCGATGACATTGATAAACATGACTGTATCTTCCGGACGGAAGAAGAGACGAAAGGACAAGTAGAGTTCACTGATGCTCCCTTAGCTGATCAACAAGGGGCACTACAACTGCTGCCTATGCTATCACCACGCTGTGTACAGTAGTGGGGACATCACAAGTTCCTTATCAGTCAGCCCAAGCTGCTAAGCTTGTTGCTTTAATATGAGCTTGCGAATTGAGGGAGGGACTGGTTGTCAATATTTATACTGACAGATTTATATTGACAGTCAGTAAGCCGTTGGAGTCGCACATAACTTTGGGTGACTCTGGGCAGAGAGAGGGTTCCTTACTTTGCATGGCACAAAGAATCAGCATGGGCTCCTCATATTGAGGCTTTTGTCACTCCCTACGAAATTGGCTAAAGTAAAGTGTAGTGCCCACCAGAAAGTTAATGACAATGTAGGTAAGGGAAATGCTTTTGCAGATCAGACAGCTAAGGAAACAGCCCGGACTAAATTGAAAAGGATGTTTGTAGCCGGTCCCGCTAGGTGGGTGCCTGAAGTCACCATGTTTGAGTATACACTTGAGAATGTGAAAGAGACACAAAGCGAGGCCACAATACAGGAATTAGCAATGTGGCAAGAAAGTACAGCACAATTGAATGATGAGGGATGTTGGATTGATAAGTCAGGGAAGCAGAGATGGGTGTTGCCAGATGCATATGTTCTTCCTGTAGTCACAATCGCTCATGACCCAGCCCAAATTAGCGCCAAGGGTATTTGCAAGTTGTTAGACCATGTATGGCAGAATTAAAAACATTTTGAAAACAGCTGCACATTTAGTGAAGTAATGCATGGTGTGAATGATGTACAATCCTGGAAAGAGTACTCCTACACCACCCAAAATTCTTGCAGCATCCACTTTACCTTTTGAGGTCCTCCAGATGGACTATATAGAATTAGATAGGTGCAATAATTTGAAGTATGTTTTTGTGGTTGTCTGTGCATTCAGTAAATGGGTTGAGGTCTATCTCACTAAAGACAATAAAGCTGTTATGACTGCAAAGGTACTCCTGAAGGAGTTCTTTCCTCGTTTCGGCTTGCCCCGTTTGAGTGATAACGGAAGTCATTTTAATGCTAGAATCATTCAGTTTATTTGTGATGGGTTGTGTATTAAGCAGAAGTTACATTCTGCCAATCGGCCACAGTCAGCAGGTTTGGTTGAGAAGTACAATGGTACTCTCAAGCTTAAATTAGCGGAGATTCAGGAGCCCAAAGGGTTGCAGTGGCAAGATGCTTTACGTTTAGCACTTTTGTCAACAAGAACAACAGCTCATTCTAGGACAGGATTGTCATTGTACGAGGTCGTGTTTGGATGCCCGGCAAACGTCTGGGGCATCCCGCGCCCTCAGCAGTTCTCCGATATTGAGTACCCGTTGTTGATTGACTACCTTTGCCAGTTAACTGAAAGTTTGCGTTCTATTCACCAACAGGTCCGGAAATTCCTACCAGCTACACCAGAGGGGCCCGGACACAGTATTCAGCCTGGTGATTACATTCTAATCAAAATATTTCAGCAGAAGAAGAGTTTGGTGCCACTTTGGAAGAGACCGGAGCGGGTTCTACTATCTACACGCACAGCTGCTAAAGTCGTCAGCCAAAAGAACTGGGTGCATGCCACCCACTGCAGCAGGATACCTCTGCCGTTACCCTATCACCAGTGGGTCATGGGGGGGTAGCTGATCAGGAGTGTGAACAGATACCTCGTTTTGTTCCATTTAGCGACGCTGTACTTACATGAATGCAAAGTGTTAAGGAGAACGACGACGTCTTGAACGAGGCTGTTCCACTGGAAATACAAGCTATCCAGGAACCCCTTTTCACTGATCCCTTTGTGTCTGGAGTCACTAGGTACAATTTGCACCCTTGGCTGAAGAAGGGGGGCACAAAAGAGAATTCAGATTTATTAGGGATGGACTATGTAAGTTAGGTGTACTTTGCTATAGTACCAACAGAATTAGTTTAGGGTGATGTGAGACTTGTGCACTGTTTGAACATTGGACAGGATATACTGAAAGTATTCCCTTGGGGGTACATTATCCTGGATGAAGTGGGAACCTGAGCTTAGGACAGAGCAAGCTCCACCGCCGGTGCTCAAGAGCACCAACGCTTTTGATGAATAATAGGAGCCTGTACCAGTGAGGCTCTGACGGACACTGAGAAGTTACATATTCCATTTGCCTTTTGTATCCCTCTTTCATCATTAATTATATATCCTTTTGGTAGAAAAGTTGTTGATGAGGAACAACCAATGATTCTTTTTGCTCGGCCCACTATGATGTGGACACTTAAAAGAAAAATAGTATGTGTCACCTTTGTGGTTCTATTGCTTTTGATACTGTGTGGGGTGACATGGCTTTTGGAGAATGATAAATATGTGGTTTTGCCAGAACAGGGGAAATCCATCTCTTTGACTAGAGATAAAAGGTCAGTCCCGAAAAATGTATTTTAGACACCCATTTGAGGTTCTTTAGGGAGGGAACTGCTTGCTACCCTACTGATTCAGTTACCAGTTTATGGACTGCTTATCCATTGTCCCTTGTAAATTATACTTATACTCAACCCCCAGAATTTACAGAAGTTTCTGGAGTTTTTGGTTTTGCTTATCAAGGTCCCTGCTTATATTATAGAAAGCCACAGGGAGTGGGCTATGTAGGATGCGGTAATGACACTTACTGCGATAATTACTACATGGAGGAACAGAATATAACTTTAGTAGGTTCGCATTGTAAGGATGTGATCGTTACTCGAAAGGCTGGTTATTATCCTGCTTGCTGTCCCATTGTGAATAGTACGGACACAGACTTGAATGTGAACTGTTCAGGCACAGAGCTGTATAAAAGTAAGATCTCTTTAGTGAATGATAAAGATCTTGATACCTATGGTATAAATTCTAGATACTCCGCTGTGGATTATGATGGACCAATTTATGCACACCCTGGATTCTATTTTTTGTCCAATGGTACATACTCTAATGTCATAATGGTACCGACAATGCGGCTTTGAGGATGGTGTTGCCTCTAGGTGTGCCTTGCGAACATGTCAATCCCAAGCCTAATATCCGTTGGGTCAAAAGGACATTGGAGAAAGAATTCTGTGAGAGGGTCACCGATATACAGATCAATAATTACAGTAATGGTGCCACTTTTGGGTATACTCTGTCATCCCTTGTTACTTTGGGAATTACATCTATGACCAGGGGTGAGAAAGCCCGGGAATATTTTGGATGTAAGTTGCAAAAATTGTCCAACTCTACAGTAGCAGCTTTGCGTGACATTACCATCCAATTAGAAAGTATGCAAATATATTCTGAACAGACTAGATATGCAGTTGATTTCATCTTAGCCAAGAGTGGAGGAATGTGCGCTGTAGTAGGCGATCAGTGCTTAGTCGGCATAAAGAATATGGAAAAGAATATCACCCAGCATATTTTAGACATTATCGAGAATGTCAAGGGAATGGAAAGTGGAAATTGGAATTGGTCTCTTTTTGGTAGCTGGGGCTAGATCCTCGAAAAAAGTGATTTATCTGATTGTAATTTTGGTGTTCTGCTGTGCCCTTATTCAGTGCGTTCCCTTTTATTGCTCCTACTGTACCAATACTCTCACCCCCAAACAGAAAATATCGATTCATGATACCAATGCTGAAATGATGGTTCAGAAGCAAATTGAGGATATGATGAACATAGATGAAAGGATTTTTGAGAATTCTTCTCTTCTCACAAACTCTCCTCCTGATGTCGATATTATGGAATGCTCATGAACATGTTGATATTATTGTAATCCCCTACCGGTCTTCTTGTTACACAAGCAAAATGAGGTAATGCACGATATGAGGATCGAAACGTAACTTTTTTGTAATTGCACTATCTAGCTGCATCTGCTTGGAAAATTCCATTATGGGCATGTCCAGTTATGAATAGTATAATATGTATCTCTATGCTTTTGATTTTCAGTCCCTCTGCAGCCCTCCGAAGAGACAAGGCAGACCGGGATCCGCTCTAGTGTATCTGAATAAACGTATATTGGTTTGTATTCACTAATGTCTGACCGACTCTTCATTTGGTACGGAAGGCTGAGAGGTGGTCGTGAGTCACACGGGTGACCCTAATCGAGTCACTTCCTTCAAAATAACACCTTGTATAGCCTCTGCAAATTGTTAGAGGTCGATCTGGTCGAGATAAAACCATTCTGATCTTCATGAACAAGTCTCTGCATATAGGGTATTAATCTGGTAGCCAGAGCTTTACTCAGTATCTTAAAGTCCAGATTTAACACCGCCAATGGCCTAAAATCTGCCGTATCTGGCATATTTGACTAGTCTTTAGGCAAGGGGACCACCAGTGCCTCTCTAGTTGACTCAGAAAGTTGCCCTCTCTGCACCGAAGCAGCATATAGCTTTTCCAGGTGTGGGGACGGGGTAGTAACGAAAGTGCTATAAAATTAAGCTGGAAGACCATCCGGTCCAGGCTTCTTCCCTCTGGCCATTGACTTGACTGCTAGGCTGATCTCTTGTGCCTTGATCTCTGCCCCTAGGTTTGTTTGCACTGCACGGTCTAACTTTCAGAGGTTTAAGCCCTCTAAATATGTTGTTAGATCTGTGTCATGCATCTCTCTAGGCTCTGCGTACAGTGAGGTATAGTAATCTCGAAATGAATCATTAATCCTTTTAGGCAAGAAGAGTGTGTGCCCCCACTTCGTTAATAAGCTAGGGATTGGGAATCCGTTAGTTTCAGGATGGATCAGCCAAACCAACATCCTCCAGGCCTTCCCCCCTTCTACATGTTGTTTTTCCCGGTAAGCACGTAGGTCTAACATTGTCAGCCTTTCCCAAGCTTCATTGTAAGTGCTTTTTAGGTCCGATAACCTCTTCCTAATCTCTGCATCTTGCTCAGAAACTCTGTCTAATGCCTGTATTTGTGCTTCTAGTGCCTTGAGCTTGTTGTTAATTTCTCATCTGACGCCTACTGTCTGCCCCATGCATTGCCTCCTGATTACCACCTTGAAGGCATCCCATTCTATCAGCGGGGAGCTAGCGATGCCTTGGTTTGTTTCAAAGTATTTCATGATGTTGGTGGAAAGCTTCTGTCTGAAGCAATCATCCTCAAGGCTGGCCAGGGTCTAGTCCTCACAGTGTGATAGCCGCTCTCTCCGTGGTAGGAGCAAATCTCAATAAGAGGGGGTTATGATCTGACAAGGACCTTCCTAGGTATTCCAAACCCTCCATGTTGGCTGCCAGCTGCTCGGAACAGAGAAACATATCTAATTTGGTGTGAAGGCCATACAATGGCAAGTAATATGAATATTCCCTGTTCTGGGCATTTTGTAAATGCCAGATATCCATCAACTCCCACCTTGACATCCAGCCCCGGAGGCCCAAAGCTGCTGCAGATGCACCTTTCAGCGGGATCTGGATCGGTCCATGGTGAGATCTATCACGCAATTATAGTCTCCCTCAGAATTATATCACCCGCCGCCATTTCTGACAGAGGTCCGGATAGGCGCTGGAGGAACTGCGTCTGGTCTTGATTCAGGGCATATATACTTCCGATCGGTACCTCTCTCCGTCTTAGTCTCACCTTCACTAAAACAAATCGGCCCTCTCTGTCTATGATTGTCTGTGTAGATTGGAAGGGGGTTCCAGGCTTAATCCAGATAAGTGCCCCTCAGGCATATGCAAAGTAAGTTGTCGCAAACAGCTGGCCACGCCATCTGCGTTTAAGCCTATGTACCTCCTCTGCTGTCAGTTGCGTTTCCTGTAACATCACTATCTGAGCCCCTCTCGGTATAAGATAACTGAAGATATTGTATTGTGTGGCTGGGGACCCCATGCCCCTAATATTCCAGGAAATCAACTTAAAGCCCTCAACACCCACCCTATGTAAAGTCACTCCCCATCTAACTCCACCACTTTCACATCCTAAGAGAAGGACTCCATTGTAGCAAGCAGCAGCCCCAATAACTACAAAGCCCACACCCAAGAGCGGACTGGCAACGGCTAGCTGCTCAAACGTGGAACCGAACATTAACTCTCGAAGAACGACCCCTTCAGCTCCTCAGGCGGGACACTCTGGAGGGGGGGAGAGTTTACTAGAGAACTATGAGAAACAAAGAGTTAGGACGTCGCTTCCGTCCCGGCTCCCCAACTCGTGTGGGAGGTCAGGCATCACCCACCCCAGAAGGTCGTTGTGGCCAGGATGAGGTTAGTTCCAGTCTCTTAACCACGGGAAAGGGGGGGGGGGTTCTGCGTATTGTTTCCCCTTCATATAATATCATCTGCTGAGCGTGGAGTGATGTGTGGCAGTTCTGAGTCTGTCTCTTTGTTTACCTCCCAGTCCGACGACTGTGCTGGCTGCTGCAACAACGAGCCCATGCGTTTCTCTGAACTTTGGGATGTCATTAACGATGCGACCACTTGTAGGGCTGCCTTCCTGCCTTGTTGGGTCTGTGATATCATGGACTTGTTTAGTGTACTCAGTTTCTTAGGACGTTTGCGTTTGTGGCCCTCTGTACGTTTCGGCCTCAGGGGGCCCCTTTGTAGTTTAGGCAAGGGTGCACATTTCCCATATGCTTCCAGCCAGGTCCTAGTTTTCTCGGGGCTTTGGCAAAAGTGTGTAGCGCCATCCAGTATGATTTGAAGCTTCGCTGGGAAGATCAAAGAATATTTCAGGGCTGCCTCTCTTAGAGTCTTCTTTACTTCAATGAAGGCTGCTCTCTGCGCCTGCACACGTGCCGTAAAGTCTGGAAACATTGATACCTTGCTGTTACCTAGGATGTACGGTTTATTTGGTTCTAGACTCATGTAGTATGGAGTTTCTGTCTTTGTAGTGTAGTAATTTGACTACCACCGGTCTCGGGAGGGTGCCCCGGGGAAGGAGGACGGCCCGGTACCCGGTGGGCCCTTTCAATGGCAAAGAACTTGGGAAGGGAGTCTGGCGGCATAATCTCGGTCAGCCATTTTTCCCAAAACACTGTCATGTCCGAGCCCTCTGGGATGCCTATTATTCCTACGTTACTCCTCCTATTCCTTCCTTCTGCATCTTCAGCTCTACGTTCTAGAACAGACACTCTGGCTGTAAGATCGTTCGGGAGGGCCTCTCCTTGTTTGTGTCCCGGGACAAGTTCCTCCACTGTAGTCCCATACTTTCATAACTCGGTCTGCCAGCTTCTGGTGCTCATCAACTAGTAGACCCAGCCCCACCGACACTGCCCCTATGTCCTGCTGGAGGGTCTCCTTGGTGTCCGCTATGGCAGCAAGGACTTTTTCTAGATGAAGGTGCAATGCGGAGTCCATGGTCGCAGGATCACCACCACTGTTGTCAGCGGGGGTCAGAGAGGGCTCCCTTGTGGGTGGGTGGGTTGTCCCTGTCTTGCCCTTTTGTTTTGGCATGGCCACGTGGGTCTCAAGGGGCTGTGATTCAGAGCCTTTCAGTCTCTCGCATGGTCAATCTCACCAGAAGTACCAACAGCCACGCCCCCACTGCGACTTGTGTGTAGTCTCCGATCACCAGGCCCTCTTGCCTCTCTACTTCATTGACCCTCAGAGTGGGGCACTATGTAGATTCTTCACACATGCAACTGTGCCAGAAACCAGGGGCAAGCTTCTCTTTGGCATGTGTGGGCTCACCTGATGATCTTCTTCGGTAGACAGCGTCCACCGGTTCCATGAAGTTCATCAAAGGGGTCCCTGTTTGCGCTTCACAGGTAGGGCCCCGGCTTCCCAGGGCTCCCAGCCCAATCTCCCCAGAGCTTCTTCTTCCCTCTCCTCGCTTTGCGTGTGGACTCGGTTGCCCGCTCTCTTCCCGGGCCACCTCGGCAGCCAGAGCAGTCTTTTGGGGCTGTTCCCTCCTCTCCGCATCGACAGGGGATCTGCTTTCCTCTCCAGAGGCAGCTCAGGTGCTCCAGGTCTGCTCTGATTTGTCTTTATATTTTCCGAGGTAGGCACACCGCAGCCCCCTCTCAGGTACATAGCACCGTGAGTGTCTCATTACTTGGGAGACCAAGGGGAATGCTAGGTGGCAGGACATTTGTGCTGGCACAGTGATCCCACACAAAAATGTGTGTAAAAAGTGATTTTTTCAGCGAAATTTTAGGTTTGCAGGGGATTCTAGGCAGGAAAACTTTAGGGGATCCCGCAAGCCATACCTCACTGGACTCCCCAGTGTGTCTAGTTTTCTGAAATAGGTGGGTTTGGTAGGTTTCCCTAGATGGCCGCTCAGCCCAGGGCCAAAAACCCAGGTGCCCCCATGCAAAACCAGGTCGTTTTGTGATAGGTAATTTTGATGTCTCCACAGTACGATTTGGGCCATTTCCTGATGCATCCACTATGCCTATCCACACAAGTGAGGTAACATTTTTATTGGAAGACCTGGGGGAACGTTAGGTGGTAGGAAATTTGTCTCAGCCCGGTGATCCCACAACTTTCCTGCACAGAAAGGTGAGGAAAATTAGATTTTTTTCAGCTAAATTTAAGGATTGCAGGGGATTCTGGGTAGAGAAAGATTGGGGGATCCACGCAAGCCATACCTCCCTGGACTCCGCAGGGTGTCTAGTTTTCAGAAATGTGTGAGTTTGGTAGGTTTCCCTATCTGGCTGCCGAGCCTGGGGCCAAAAACTCCAGCGACACCCCTTGCAAAACAGGTCGTTTTGTGTTAGGTCATTTTGATGTCTCTACAATACATTTTGAGCCCTAGCCTGTCGCAGGTACTTGTCCCACCCACACTAGTGAGGTACAATTTTTATTGGGAGACCTAGGGGAATGCTGGGTGGTAGGAAACTTGTGTCAGCCTGGTGATCCCACAACTTTACCACACAAAAATTTGAGAAAAATTTGATTTTTTCAACAAAATTTGAGGTTTGCAGGGAATTCTGTGTAGGGAAACTTTGGGGGGTACACGCAAGCCATACCTCCCTGAACTCCTCTGGGTGTCTAGTTTTCAGAAATGTCTGGGTTTGGTAGGTTTCCCTAGATGGCCGCTGAGTGCGGGCCGAAAAAACAGATGCCTCCTATCAATCAGAAAACAACCTGGTTTTGCGAGGGGGGCACCTGCGTTTTTGTTCCCGCGCTCAGCAGCCATCTAGAAAAACCTAACAAACCCATATATTTCTGAAAACTAGACACCCGGGGGAGTTCAGGGAGGTATGGCTTGCGTTGAGCCACAAATGTTTTCCTACCCAGAATCCTCTGCAAACCTCAAATTTATTTAAAGAAAATCACATTCCTCACATGTGCCTGCGACTGTGAAAGGCCAAAAACAGAGGGATTGAGGGTATAGCACTGGACACTCTAAGCGATATATATATATTTGTTCTTAATTCGTTTTTATGCGATTTTGCATTGGACACTCACACAAGTGAGGTATCATTTTTATCGGGAGACAAAGGGGAACACTGGGTGGTAGGATATTTTGGCCAGCGTGATGATCCCTTACAAAAATGTAAGGAAAATGTGATTTTTTGAGCTAAATTTGAGGTTTGCATGGGATTCTGGGTAGGAAAACATTTGGGGATCCATGCAAGCCACACCTCCCTGAGCTCCCCTGGGTGTCTGGTTTTCAAAGCTGGGATCTGAAAGTTTCCATCTGAAATTTAGCTAAAAGTGATTGTTCCCAGGGGCTTTTTACGCAGGTCAAATATGGTTGTAGGTTTAATGGCATTTGGACATTGGCATAGTCCCACAATAAGGGTTTCCACAAGTTCTCCTGCTCCCTGGATGTCTCACAATAACTCAAAAAAGCTTTCTAGCTCTTGGAGTATCTGTTTTAGTTAGTGAGTAGAGATTTATACAGTTCAATCCATCCTAATGCTCTTGAGGTAGATTGGACATAACTTAGCCAAGGGATAATGTTACCCTTCTTGTAGTTCAAACAGTCTGTAATAACTTCCTGATTAAAAGTGGTATGCTTATTTAACCATACAGAGACCCAGAGCAATAATGGTGCAACCTTAATTAAGTTTGATACATAAGTAAGACAGACTTTGTGCTCTAGATTATAAGCAATATCTGGCCCGGCAACATGCTAAAGGCGACAAAGTGAGCAGGACACCGATGTGAATACTAAAAAGTGACTCCTCACAACCTACCATTATGGCCATATGTGCCTCAGATGGCCAATTGGTAAATACGCAGGAAAAGATTAACGATTTCTTCTATAACTACTATGCCTCCCCTTAAACAGCGCCCGACCCTTGCGATCCACAAGAAATTCAGCAATTCCTGGAACACGCAGCCCTGCCACAGATAACGCAGACCCAATATGCAATGCCCAAGGCTCCCATATCTGAAGCCGAGATTTCTGAGACTATTAAACAGCTAGTGAGAGGCAAAGCTCCAGGGGCAGATGGATGGCTGTCAGTGTTCTACGCAACCTTCACTGAACAGCTGACTCCCCGCTTATGCTCTATCTATAAGGAGGCGTTTGATCGTGGTGCACTTCCTCCCTCTCTGAGAGAGGCGATACCGGTGGTACTACCAAAGCCAGGCAGGGACCCCCTTCAAATGGGCTCGTACCGCCCGCTGTCCTTATTGAATTCAGACTACAAAACCTTGGGCAAGATATTCACCAATAGATTACTGGCAGCTCTACAAATACTGGTCCATACTGACCAGAACGGGTTCATTCCAGGGAGAAACATCGGCTCTTCAAATCTTTAGAATGGGCATGTACAAAAGTAGATTTGTTATGTTATGTTATGTTAACCAAGGATTTATAGAGCGCACAGCTACTCGACAGAGTGTCCTGGCGCTATGACAGAAGAGACAAAGAGCAAAGACTTTGAGACCAAAATTAATTAAGGTGATAAGTTATGGTAGTTGTTGAAACACCCAAGTTTTTAACTGCTTTCTAAACTCCAGAAGGGTAGTGGTCTGTCTCAGGGATAAAGGCAGGATATTCCAAGCGCGGGCCACTTGCACATGGAAAGACCGACCTCCACAGCGGGCTCTACAGAAACTCTGCGCCATGATCAGATATTGATGGGCTGATCTAAGCGATCTGCGCGGGATGTAGTAGTATTTGCCATGGATAGCTGCTCTAGATCTCGAAAAGGCATTCAATACCGTGGAATGGGAATACTTACTGGCAGTATTGACGAGATTTGGTATGGGCCCTAAGTTTCTACGGTGGGTGAAGATATTGTACACTAAACTGCAAGCTAGTGCAAAGACAGGTCGCGCCATCTCCCCCACCTTTGAATTAGAACGCGAACAAGACAGGGATTCCCTATATCACCGATCATATTCGCACTGGCCATGGAGCCCCTGGCGTGCATGCTCCATAGCAGTGTCCTAGACTGGGACATATAAGCGTACACGCAATGGCACATCATTTGGCTGTCTACCTTCATGGCCAGAATACAGTACTACAGAACCTAATGGAGTTACTGGATGTGCATACCCAAATTTCTGGCCTGAAGGGGAACTGGTCCAAGTCTGTAGTATTCCCAATGAAACCCCTGTCCATAGAACAGAGACAAATTCTACCCAGTACTCCACTCTCCGGGGTTTTCAACTCCTTTAAATACTTGGGAGTTCAAATTTATCACTCTCAGGCAGATCTGATAGAAGGCAACCTGGGCAAAGTAATTGCCTGAGCCGCGCTTTCATTCTATACCGGGCTTCCATTATCTCCTATGGGTCAGGTTGCCATTTTTAAGATGCTTTTGCTTCCCAGACTTGTATATTTTTTTTCATCTCTCCCCTACAGGCTACCGCACAAGAGATTCAGGGACTTAGAGTCGCTTCTGGTGTCCCTGATCTGATTTGGAGCGGCTCCAGGGCCAGAGTGTCTTTCCAGAAACTATACTTCACTCTCTCAGAAGGGGGTTTGGGGGCACCTAAATACGAGCAATATTATGCAGCAGCTCAACTCCAATGGCCTATGAGATGGTTGGCGAGCAGTAATCTTGCCGAAATAGTTCACTGGGCGATGCCACTGCACCCGCCAGCCATTCTGGAATGGCTGTCCGGTTCCAAAACACCACTGCAAAAGAAGCGGGCAACCTTCTGATGTTTGGTGGAATAATAGGTGGTCGAGATATGTGCTGTCGAGCTGCCAATCCTCACCGTATGCCCTTGCCGTATGCACTTGCCTTACATAATCAGAACTGGAAATCTGGCAGAACACAGGACTCGACACATGGGGGGATCTATTTGTGGACTCAAACATATGCAATTTTGCGATCTTGATGGATGATTACGGAGTGCCACCAGGAACATTCTTGCTCTACGCAACACTGACACCGCAACTCCTCCAGGTATGGGGGAGCACGCAAACTGAACCTACCACATCCATTGCACAATTTTTCTAATTCCAATTTATTTATTTATTTTGTTATGGAACTCCTACGGAGGTCCACAAAAATACACAAACAGATTAAACGAGAAATACTTTACATACAATACAAAATTCTTCCTTTATACATGGCTGCCTTCTAAAAAAGACTTTTATCAAGCATACTGTGTGGTGTACAGAAATAAATAAATAGATACATAAATCAGAACATTCCTATGGAACAAGAAGAGAGATATTAAAACATGTATACAATCAAATATCCAACCATCAAGTAATGCGGCATCCAGAATAGAATTAAAAATTACCTAATAAATAGCCAGAAACGTTTTAAATAATTAATATATCCTATAGCAAACCTTTTCATTTGGTGGGGAAAAAACAAATAAACGAGCCTCCTGGTCAGAATGGATATTACATTTGATAAAGAATGATCTTAAAAACGTGTGCCTGGCCCTTTGTAACTTCGTGCACACAAATAGCACATGGTTAAAATCTTGGATTTGTAAATAACACATTTCACAAATTCTCTTGGTATTTCTCCCCAAATATCGGTAACTTCTCTTAGGGGCAACAAGCTGATTCTCAATCGGAGTATCAGCCTTCTAATCCCGCGAGGTAGGTTCCAAGTTAAATAAAGCTGTGGTTTATTCCCCAAAGCGCTCCCACAGGCCACCTCATTACGAGGCTTGGACTGACTTAAAGCAATGTCTCTAATCAGTCTGATAGAGGTCGAGGACTTCTTTATAAACAGCTTCAATGCAGACTTTGGCATGGGGGAGACAGTGTTCAAGCTGAGCCCAAATTAATCATTTGCTTGTGCAAAGGACCTAAAGAATGTTGATTGTTCTTTCAATTTATCAAAGTTTTCTATTCTCAAGGACATCCTAAGAGTACCCTCATCCCCCAACAGAGGGAATTACCCCACCTCAGAACCGCTGCCAAGAATAAAATATATGAGGATACTAATCCAAATTCAAGACGTTAAACATGTGGGGCAGCCAGAGAGTTTAGATTACAGATTTGGCGTTGGATTCGGCCTTCGGCCTTATCAAAAGAATGCCAATGGTTCATATCCAATACCTCAGCAGCGTATGTTAGTGAAGGGGGAATTTTAACCGTAAAGACTGACAGAACGTGATGAAAATGGCATCTCCCACAAGTTTTATAAAATCTGTTTAATGCGCTAGCCTGGGAAACAGCCTTGATAACACAAAGTTTGATATGCTCTAGATCTCGCCCTGTTTTTGAAAAAATCTTCCCCAAGTATAAATAAGAATCAACCAATTCCAATTTTTCAAAACCTTTATTGTAAGCCCTTCCTTGCGGAAAACCACAATCTTACTTTTAGCAATATCAATTTTCAAGAAGTGGGCTTCTGCATATTCAGTCAGGGCATCCAGACCACGTTGCAGACCAATGGGCGTTAAATCAAAAATTGCCACATCATCCGCATATAATAAAGAACCAACAGCCATTGTACCAATTCTGGGGGCATCACTGAGTTCAAGACGCCAGGGAGATCAGATATATATAAAGAAAACAAAAGAGGGGCTAGAAGGCAGCCCTGTTTAAGCCCATTATATGTTCTGATCTTACATGATAGCCCCAGTGAACCTCCCATCAAAACTTGGCACCAGGTATCTTTATGGGGGAACAACCTTTACAACGCAACTATTACAACGCACTACACTTACAACGCATTTTTTACAACGCAACATCCACTACAACGCATTCCATTACATCGCATGACACTACAACGCATTTTTAAAAACTACCTTTACAACGCATTCCATTACATCGCATACTACCTTTACAACGCATACCATTACAACGCATAATATTACATTAAAACCCCTACACTATCCAACACTTACTCTACTGTTGCACCCCCTGGAGTTAGAATAGTAATTTTTACCCCTACACTATCCAACACTTACCCTACTGTTGCACCCCCTGGAGTTAGAATAGTAATTTTTACCCCTATACTATCCAACACTTACCCTACTGTTGCACCCCCTGGAGTTAGAATAGTAATTTTTACCCCTATACTATCCAACACTTACCCTACTGTTGCACCCCCTGGAGTTAGAATAGTAATTTTTACCCCTATACTATCCAACACTTACCCTACTGTTGCACCCCCTGGAGTTAGAATAATAATTTTTACCCCTATACTATCCAACACTTACCCTACTGTTGCACCCCCTGGAGTTAGAATAGTAATTTTTACCCCTATACTATCCAACACTTACCCTACTATTGCACCCCCTGGAGTTATAATAGTAATTTTTACCCCCATACTATCCAACACTTACCCTACTGTTGCACCCCCTGGAGTTAGAATAGTAATTTTTACCCCCATACTATCCAACACTTACCCTACTGTTGCACCCCCTGGAGTTAGAATAGTAATTTTTACCCCTATACTATCCAACACTTACCCCACTGTTGCACCCCCTGGAGTTAGAATAGTAATTTTTACCTCTATACTATCCAACACTTACCCTACTGTTGCACCCCCTGGAGTAAGAATAGTATTTTTTACCCCTATACTATCCAACACTTACCCTACTGTTGCACCCCCTGGAGTAAGAATAGTAATTTTTACCCCTATACTATCCAATACTTACCTTAAATGCAATTTAATATTATGCGTTGTAATGGTATGCGTTGTAAAGGTAGTATGCGATGTAATGGAATGCGTTGTAAAGGTAGTTTTTAAAAATGCGTTGTAGTGTCATGCGATGTAATGGAATGCGTTGTAGTGGATGTTGCGTTGTAAAAAATGCGTTGTAAGTGCATGCGTTGTAAAAGTGTGCGTTGTAACGACATACATCCATCTTTATGTAATTCAATAATAAGACCCAAAAAATAATATGGTATACCAAGATGAAGGAGCTTTCTCCGCAGCGTTTGGCGATCCACTTTGTCAAACGCCATGGAGAAATCAATAAATGCCATATAAACTGACATACCTTGTGAAAAAACATATTTCTATACAATGGTCTGAACGACCGCAATATTGTCCAAGGTACTATGGTTCTTTCTAAAAACCAATTGTTCTGGTGGTATAATATTCTGGTCATGGGTTCATTGTTGCAGATGACATAGTATACTTTTTGCAAATAATTTGCCGGAACCATCCAGCAGTGCAATCTGTCTGAAACTAGCTGGCGAAGTTTTCGGGCCCTTTTAATACAAAGGGACTATTATACTCCCCTGCCAAGAGGGGGGAATTTTACTTGTTCGAAAACAATAATTAAACAGTGGCTCCCCATGCAGCTGACTCCTTTTTCATTAGCACAATCGGAATTCCATCCGGCACTTGTGCACTGGAGGTTCTAGTGTTCTTTATAAAACCTACTATTTTATCCGCTGATGGGGGACCTAATTCAAGAAATTCAAGAAAAAAAGACTCATCCACACCAATCGTCACAGGAACAACTGGGCTGTTGTTTTTATATAATAGGGAGATATAATCCACCGACTCCTTTTCTGGGATCGGTATAGGCAGAGCCCTCTGCCTTGAATTACAATATTCCGCTATCAAGTGTCAATACTTTCTTGAATCTTTGGCCCTTGCGGCTTCCCTCAACCCAATCCACTTAGCGTCATACTCCTCTCTCTTTTCACTGAGTTTACGGCGGCTTCTTACTAGCCTAAGGTGACTGATATCCTGCTGTCGACCCATAGAGAATTGTACATGCTGTTTTCGGACTAGTCGATTAATTTCTTGATTTAATCATTTCAACAAGGACATACCCTGTTTAGTCAAGCGAGGTCCAGCAGATTTAGAGCTTAAATTACATATCTCTTCCATTTGGGCCTCAAAATACTGTATGATATTAGCGTGAGCATAACCCTGCTGTTCTACATAGGCCCTCTTCACGAGTGAACTCACTTTAGAGATATTTTGTAACGTCCAAAAAGAACGTCCATTTGCTTTGTTGAAAACAACCTAGCTAGAGTACCCCGGATCTAGTACAGGTAGATCAAAGGCCACTGTCATACCCACTACACTATGGTCGCTCCATACCGACAGGAGGACAAATAGATTTTCACAAGCCCCAAACATTTGATAAGAGACAACCACATAGTCTAAGTCGCTCTGAGCATGATGAGAGTAAAAAGTAAATTCTGCTTTTTTGTAGACAGGCACTCTTCCATTTAAAATGACAAGATCTGTACTTCTAATGCTATCAAGCAGGGAGAGTCCCCGTTTATCCGTTTTTATTTTTTCCGGTAATAATATCTCGGGTATATGTCAAATTTCCTCTTTATCAGTGTTGGCATAAATATCCGAAGCAGAGTTAGCAATTTTGGCGTTTAAGTCTCCCACAATTATCACTAGGGGGCATTCTTCCCTGAAAGCTATACCATGAATGTGTAAAAAGAGTGCACTCAACAAATGATCAAAATTTCTCCCAGGAGGGATATACAGATTTGTCAAGAGGAAGAAAGTAGACCTGCCGAAGTCTCCCAAACGTGCCAGCTTCAAGCATATACAAAGATTTGAAGGATGGCAAAATTCCTTCTGATTCCAGTTAATGGAGTTCTTGAGCAGAATGGAGACCCCCCACTAGCGTGTCCCCTTTCAGAGCGCTTAGCATAACAGGAAAAAACAAATAGCCACCACAATCAAACTCTTTGCAAGACCAATTTTCTTGTAAGCATATCATTAAAGGGTTCATGGTTTAAAAAAATTCAATTTAATCTCATAATGACCCAAACCGGCCACATTCCAAGACAAAAGTAACCCCCCAGGTTACCTCAAAGGAACGCTCCTTTCTGCTACCGGACAGATGTTATTCAAGGCTCTTGCGACCCAGCTCCACTGGGCCGAATCCTCTACTATATCTGGGGCCTGGGAAACAGCTACCAAACCTGTCACCAGATTTATTGAACATCCCCTCTTGTCCAAGGAAACCACAATATTTTTGGTATTACGCAATGAATACTCAAAATCAGAGCCCATCGCATCCAGCCCCATGGATTTAACAGCCCTAGGGGCTTTCAAGCACTGAGTTGTGGGACACATAGTAGGATATTCCTCATATTCTAAAACAGATGTTATGTCAAAACCTCGTTTCAGAAAGTGCTCACAATTCTGCATAACCACATTGGCAACATTCAAGGAGCCAAAAGTAACTCTAGAGTAGGGAAAAGTGTCATGTAAATGAATCTTCACATTTAAAATATCCCTTCTTGATATCAACTTTAGTGCCTCTATTTCAGAAAAAAAGGCTGAGAATGAATCCTCTATTTACTGGAATGGATTCCTTGCCAAATAACCAAGTGAAATCCACAATGGAAGATGGAACATTCTGCACCACACTGATTTTCTTTGTAGCATCCCAAAAGGGGATCTATAAAGGAACCCTATCGCTAAGACTGGCAACTTGTGCACCGCCATTAGGCTGAGCATTTGGATACGAAATGGTGGTGGTGATTGGGGCCTCTAAATTTCTATTGGACAAAGATGAGGTCCCTGTGAAAATTGTGTTCCAACCAACCTGAATGATACTTGGTATTTGGGACCTCCCCTCTAGGTTACCATCTGCTCTGACACCAGAAACCCGAGACCCTGTCTGGTGAATAGAAACCCCACATCCCATTTGCATTTCCCTTCCCGGTGGATCGATCAACTCATTAATCAAAGGAGGATGAGATACTTGGGGGGACTGCGACATCAGGGTTGATGGAGATACTGCTGTTCTAGAATCTCCCAATCTCCCAGCTGATACCATATGCACCTTGGGGTACTCCATAGGAACACCCTCTTCAAATGGGGATTTAGGACCTCCCTCCTCCATTATTGTATGTGTATCACTCCGACTTGTGGCGATCTGTGAAAAATGCAACTTTGACGCTTTTCATTTATGAAATCATCTCGTCTTTTTATGTTTCTTTTTCATATTTCCCCCTTATGATTTATTAAGGGGCTTCCCCTCTTTCCTGCTTTCAACCCTCAATTCTCTGGCAAATTAGGGAAATGAGCGTGAGAGGAAGATGGATTTGGGACCTCCCCCTCCCTTTCTCCTCTACCCACCTGCTTGACATGACCCCTGATTTTCTCAACTTCTCCAGTACCCCCTTTTTTACCATTATTAAACAAAGGGAAGGTTTTCAGTATAGGCTTTCCAGAAAGGGGACCCAATTCAGCCTCCCCAAATAGTGTGCTTAAACAGAGCTCTTCCTTTTCAAGATCACACGTAGGTTCTATGGGGGCAACAAATAAAGGGGAATTCCCGCTTGAACGGAGACGTCGCTCAACTCTCCCAAGGGGACAAATGATAGTGGCCTGTCCTTTACCAGTTCTTCCATATGGGAGTGTATCGTAGGCATAGGTTTGATGATGTCAGACTTATTAACCTTTTGCACTTCAAACAACATTAGAGATCATTTCCAATATATGATCAGAACTTAAAACAGATTTCTCTAATAAAGACAAAATAGAATTAATTTTTTTTTCAATACAAACAAGATATTCTGAAGGCACACCATCCCTCTCATTTCCAGATTTCGGTTGTGTACAAGGCAGAAAAAAATCTTGGGCAGACTCCAAAAAAGTACCAGTCAAATGACGTGTGCTACAGTATAAAAGGAGCAAAGAAAGATGCCTAGGAGAAGAGATTACGATTGGGATGTTTTTTCCCCTGGGTCTGCTCGTTGGGTGATCATCCTTATGGGTATGATCATGAGGGTCTCCCCAGCCCCTTTTTTGGGCTTCTATATCGATATCTGGGAGTGTAAAGTCTTCCCCTGACTTTAACTTTTTGCATGTCTTTGCCCTCTCAACCATAGAAGAATCATCTCCCAGGGGGTCATCCGGACTGCCATCCTCACTTATTCCCTTGTAAATATCACTCCGAACCGGTGAAACAACAGGTGTAACAAAGTCATACTGTCTGGCTTTGACCTGTTCAAGGAAATATGTAGCTGGCACTGTTAGTTAACAAGAGAATCTAAAACCAAATTTGCACTTAGAAAAGCATCAGAAGGTTGCCCATTTAAACCATCCTCAACACTTTAATTTATCTGGGCCCAGATCCCTTCGCATAACTGAGGCTGGCCCCCAGCAGGAATGGAATGATCTCCCTGTGATTCCACAAAAGATAAAGAATAAGTCGTTGCTGAGTAGTAGTTGAAGAATAGTCCTTCTTGGATCACTACTGTCACCTCAGGTACAATCCGGGGCATCTTTCGTAAGAAACCAGTGATGACTGGGTGGGATTTATAGCAGAGTTGCTGTTGTCTAGTGCCGCTGTACGATCTCCTTGATTTATGTGATCGACTTGGTAACGAGGAGAGCACACGCCTGAGCGTAATTTTCTAGAAGTCATCTCGCTCAGGCTTACTTGCCTGCCTAGCTCACTTATTCAGAATGAAGTGATTCAACTTTCCGACCTCGTCGAGCCCTTTCAGGACTTCGAAACCTCAAAACTTCTGAGCCATCTGACTAGATTTCTCTGACTAGACATGGCCGTTGAACACTTGAATCCTGAATGAGGTCCCGCGGGGGTCCAATTATTCCTGTATTGACAAGAAAAGCTTGTCTCATGGACTCATTCCGCATATCTTTTGCTCCTGTCAGGGAATATACACCAGTCATCGGACCGGATCATCAACAGCTGAGGCAGGGAGCTCACCCAAGCCACAAGCTGCACCCAGGCCTAGCTGGGCCACCTCGGTGATCTGGGGCTCAGCCGGACAACGTCCACGCAGCAGGGTCTAACCCTGCGGCAACCTCGCTGAGGTCCCTTCCGGCCACTTCCGTCTCAAGGGGTGCACTATTGCTGGCCTTACCACTACTCTCGCCACCACTCCGCTCCTCCTTCCTTCCTCCTTCTGCTGCTTCGGGTGTTCCTGGATGCCTGTTAGCGCCCAGTTGTGGTCTCCTCCCGGCTAGGGGGCTACCGAGGTGGATTAGGGCCAGTGGGGGGGGCACAGAAGGTCACGGGAATCGCAGCTCACCGCTCGCAACTCACACCTCGAAGCTGCATGTGACATCAGAAGACATCCATTGCACTACAAACACTACTGACACATGGACAGGGCAAGAAAGCAATCACAGCCATCTACAACTCCCTCAGATCCGACCCCACCCCCCTGCTGGCACCGCTGCATGAATACTGGGATTCAGCACAGACACCAGCGTCACTGATAAGCAGTGGACATAGGGCATAAGACATAGGACATAGGACATAAGACAATATCCACAAATGCTAGATGGAAATACAAGTAATTCAATGACCTCCATCACACATACTTAACACTGCATAGACTGGCACGCATGTATCCTACTTCCACCGACATCTGCCCCAGGTGCCAAGTCGCAGATGCCACATTCCCCCATATGGTCTGAGGATGCCCCCAACTTAAGACATATTGGAATACTGTAGCTGAGATTCTGATGGCAGCAGCGGGAACCCCAGTAGTAGCCCATGACCTACATTTCATACTCGGAATCCCAGAACGCAATGAACGACGCAAGACCCTTAGCATAGTACCCCCAGGGGCACCCCGCTGTCCCCCCTCCCCCATAATAGGTTACCCAAATGACACACACAAGACAGTTGGTGTTGGGTAACAATGCTGCAGGTTTATTACATAATTCCAGAATATGTAATGGGTGGGTTATCTTACGGGCGATCCAAGGGCAGGCAACCAACTGGGTCGCCTGCCCGCCTGATGAGCCGGGCAGCGCGGGAGCGATGCCCGCCGTTGCTGCCCTCCAGGTGATTCTTTCTACGATCACGTGCCGTTGGTAATTCTACTCACGCCCCCCCTCTCGGGGCGGAGCGTCGCATAGCAAGCCCCCGGTTGTTTCGGCCCACAACCGCCCGCAGGACTAGCGGGGAGCCGACACGGCTTCCGGGACCTCCCTTGAGGCTGCTCGGTTTTGGCTCAGGCACCCCCTATGGTGCCGCGCAGAGGTACCCTTTGTACCGGACTGCTTCCAGATCGCCCTGTAACTCCGCCTGCAATGAAAAGAAAACATTACAACGCTCAGAAACCCCCCACACCCAACGCCTACGCCGGGTAAGCGGTAGGGAGGGAAATGGCAAGGTGGGCCACAAAGAGGTTGCCAGGAGGGTGGGGGAAGGCCCGGGGGCACTAAGGCGCCGACCGCCGATTGGCCCCCTGCGGGGGCCGCGGTCAGCGGCATAGTACCCCCAGGGGCACCCCGCTGTCCCACCTCCCCCATAATAGGTTACCCAAATGACACACAGAAGACAGTTGGTGTTGGGTAACAATGCTGCAGGTTTATTACATAATTCCAGAATATGTAATGGGTGGGTTACCTTACGGGCGATCCAAGGGCAGGCAACCAACTGGGTCGCCAGCCCGCCTGATGAGCCGGGCAGCGCGGGAGCGATGCCCGCCGTTGCTGCCCTCCAGGTGATTCTTTCTACGATCACGTGCCGTTGGTAATTCTACTCACGCCCCCCCCTCTCAGGGCGGAGCGTCGCATAGCAAGCGCCCGGTTGTTCAGGCCCACAACCGCCCGCAGGACTAGCGGGGCGCCGACACGGCTTCCGGGACCTCCCTTGAGGCTCCTCGGTTTTGGCTCAGGCACCCCCTATGGTGCCGCGCAGAGGTACCCTTTGTACCGGCCTGCTTCCAGATCGCCCTGTAACTCCGCCACAGCCCTGGAGGCGGCTCACCGTCACAGCCAGGGCCCCCTACCAGTCCGCTATAGTCTTACCTGCAACCTCTCCTATCTAGGGTTTCCTGCAACTAGCTGGAAGGGAACCACCCTTGCAAAAGGAAGAGTTTGAAATTCTGCCACCTCCTTACCGTGTGACAGCGCTAGCGGGACTCAAACCCTGTGAGATCCCTTATATCCACAGGCACAAGACTTACCAGTGAGCACTAGCTCCTGGTGTTGTAGATGGCCCCATCTGTGTCCCCAAGGCCCGAGACGCTATCCTACGGTCTGCTGAAATAAAGGACCCGTAGGGCCTGAGAAGATGTGCCAAGAACTATTCGCCCCCCATGCGGGAAGGTTACCCCCTTCACAATTCTAGGCCTGCCCGCTTAGGCTATTATGGCGAGAAGGGTTTTACTTAACCTTTGGACTGTCCCCTCTGATTGCTAAACTTGGAGCACAGGAGTGCTCCTGGCTGCAAGCGCGTGACGATGGGCAAGGGGCGACTCTTGCCCCTGCCCACCATCCCTTATTCCTAATGGGAATTATGCCCCTACAGATCCCTCAGTGATGAAACCCCCTAGGCATACCAGCTGCGGGAATCTGACTGGCTTAAGCATTGCGCGTTGTCAGTAAAGTTCATGCATTGAGGATTGACTAAGTCCTGCTTCCCCCTCCCCTCATGCTCCCCAGTAGGAGGGTGGCGCCCCCCCTACAAACCCAGAGCATCCCCAGCAGTGCCAAATTCCTGCTCCGTTGCAGTGGAGATTTAGTGCACCCTGGGCGAGACAAATGTTCTATTGACATACTGTCCCCTTGTGTTTGCCCCGCTGACACCCCAGTTCTTGGGACAGCAGCACCATATGTTGGCTGGCAGCGCCCCCTGAGCGCGGTAAAAGTGTCCGTAAACCAGGATCCCAGACTCCTGCAGCCGCAGTACGCGACCAGTGAATCCGGTGGGGATATCCCCAACCGCAATGGTCCTCTAGACATTAAGAAAAGCCCTATTTTGCACTCGTGTCAAGTGTCTGCATTATAGGAAGCCAGCCAATACATGTTGCATATTTGTCTAGCGTGAACTCGACCCGAAGGTATTGGAGCAAAATCTTGTGAACAATGCCTGCACTTGTATCAAGTGTCTGCCTTATAGGAAGCCAGCAAATACATACCGCATATTTGTATAGCGCGAACTCGCCGCCAAAGGTATTGGAGCGCTTTACATGAGCACCGTATTTACATTACACATGCCGGCACAGGGAGTGTAGGAGATTCGTACCATATAACACGATCCCCGTGCCAACTCACTCGAGCACCGCACCCGATTAACCATTGAGGTGCAGGGTGTATAGTAATGCCCGTAATCGCGTAAAGTGAACAATGCATGTACTTGTGTCATGTATCTGCCTTATAGGAAGCCAGCACTTACATGATGCATATTTATATAGCGCGGACTCGACCAGAAGGTATTGGAGGACTTTACATGAGCACCATACTTACATAACACCTTCAAGCAGAGGGTGCTTAAGAGAATCGTACCATATTACACGCTCCCCGTACCGCATCACGCGAGCACCGCACCAGATTAACCATTGAGGTGCGGGGGGTTTAGTAATGCCCGTAATCGCATAATGTGAAAATGCATGAACTTGTAGGAAGCCAGCAATACATGTTGCATTATTATATAGCGCAAACTCGACCCGAAGGTATTGGAGCGCTTTACATGAGCACCTTATTTACATTACACATGTAAGCACGAGGAGCTTACAAGGTTCGTACCAATTAGCCATTGAGGTGCGGGGATCTGAAATGCCCGTAATCGCCTAATGCGGACGCGACCTCAAGGGGCGGAACCTGGCATCCTTAAACCAGCGTCCAGCTCGCAGTCGTCGGACTACCCCCCCTCCGCAGGTCACCACGCCTAACGCACGCAGCCCACTGCATGCCCCCCCCGCCCTCAACGGCAGCATAGCCGCGGGAGGGGGGGCGATAACCGTATCCAGGGAGCGCCACGGGGGTTGCACCGCCCGCGATCCGCGGGGACCCAGGCAGCTCCCAGCCTTGCAGTGCTGGTGTATTAGGACCGTGAACCCACGCTAATCTCCTAACGGCTCCCCCGGCGCAGGGTGTGCGGGTTCTTTGCTGGCCGCACCCCCATCCATTTACTTTGCTCGCGAGGGCCGCTGCGATTGAGAAGTATGCCCCGCGGGCGAAAGGCCGACGGACACACGATCGATACCGTGTGTAATGAGCACTTTACCCTACACTGAATCTCGCTGCGGCGACGCTTGGGCAGGGAAAGGTTTAGACCTTTCCCGCGAAACCCCCCGAACCCTAGATCGATGCGGCCGCCACCCTCTATCTCGCTGCAGCCGATGCATGGGCAGGAGGTAGTCTAGAAGGCATTGAAGCGCTTTAACTAGTACAGTGTTTCCATTACACATTCGCCAACCCGACTTGCAGGAATTGGTGGCAATTCTTGTGCCCATACAACCTATGCATCGCGCATCCGCCCTGTTTAGGCAGCCAACCAGCCTGATATATCGCGCATATGACCGGAGGTATTGGAGCGCTTTACGTGTTCCTCACCGACATTGCAGGAATTGGCGGCGATTCTTGTGCCCATACAATCTCTGCATCGCGCATCCGCCCTTTTATGCAGCCAACCAACCTGTTGCCTACTATGTAGCGCAAAATGCACGGAGGTATTGGAGCGCTTTACGTGATCATCGCATTTCCCTTACACTAAGCAATGGGAGCTCAGTACCGTAATACCGATCGAATACAAAAGCGTCCCGCGGTATTAAAGCACCTTACATGAGCGTCGCATTCACCTTACAAAGGGCACTGGGAGAGCGCCCTCATGAGCATCGCATTTACATTACCCAAGGCCCTGGGTGCTCAGTACCCTAATAAACATTCGAGTACGAAACAACCGAAGGTATTGTGGTGCCTTACATAGGCCTCGCATTCACTTTCACACAGGGCACTGGTGCTCAATCCCGTATTACCCGCTCAAATGCTTGCATCCCGCCGCCAGAATGCGGGAACTCGGGGGAGGTTGCGGGCGTGCCAAAGCGGTGACGGGTTCCTAACCCTCCGCACCCTCAGCAGTCGCGCAAGCAGCGTGAGGGGGTCGGGGGAACCTGCTTCCTTAAATCAAGCTTCATTTTGGGGGCGACCGCGAGGCTCGAAATCCGCGACCACACTAAATACTGTCCTTATTTAAATCCGTTATATGGCGTGAACTCGACCCGCAGGTCCTGGAGCACTGTACATAGCATCGCACTTACATTACATACTCAGGCCCGGGGAGTTTAAGCGATTAGCCCCCGAATCACCGGGCGTGGATGCGGCCACGGGGCATGAACCCTGGTTTCCTGCACTGAGTCGGCAGTGCGGCCGGCGGACCACATCGCCCACGGAGATCTCGACCCACGGGACCTGGAGCGCTGTACATAGCACAGCATTTACATTACATCACAGGCACGGGGTGATTAAGTTCTTTTGCCCAGAATCACCGGGTATGGACGCGGCCACGAGGCTCGAACCCAGGTTTCCTGTACCGAGTCGGCGGTGCAGCCAACGGACCACAGCGCCCACGGGATCTCGACACGCAGGTCCTGGAGTGCTGTACATAGCATCATATTTATATTACGCATTCAGGCACGGGGAGATTAATTGATTTGCCCAGAATCACCGGGTGTGGACGCGGCCACGGGGCTCGAGCCCTGGTTCCCTGTCCCGAGACGGCCGTGCCGCCGACGGACCGCATCGCCCACGGGGATCTCAACCCGCAATTCCTGGAGCACTGTACATAGCCTGTATTTACATTACCTATTCAGGTACTGGGGAATTAAGTGACTGTACATAGCCCGTATTTACATTACATATTCAGGTACTGGGGAAATAAGTGACTTGGGGCTTCTAATTTACGCAACCCTTTCGCGCCTTTTCCCCCGCACCACAAGGGGCCCCCAGTAGTCGGGCTAAGTCCTAACTACAGTGATATTAACCGCTCTTTAGCCGGCGCCGCCGACGGACCGCTGCACCCGCCTGTCACGCCACCCATGCCCCCATCTTGCGCCCCCTCCGCACGTGGCCAACCGAGCCACAGGGCCCCGTCGCCTGGTACTGCCCAGGGAGAGGGCCGGGGCGGAGTGGGTGCAGCAAGACTCACCGTTGATCCTATTAACCGCGACGAGAGACGACCGATGCGGCATGGATCCGGGGACACAGCGACGAGACGAGCCTACGACCGTCGAAATGGCGAGGTGGGCGACAAAGAGGTCGCCAGGAGGGTGGGGGAAGGCTAAATAGCCTCCCCCTCACACCAGGGCCAGGAAGTGACACGCATTGCGCGTCACTTCCGGCCAGCCCGTAGAGGAGGGGGGCTCCAGTCTGCGTCCCCGCCCCCCCCAGTGGGAGGGGGTGTGGAGGGGTGACCAGTGCCCCGGGGGCACTAAGGCGCCGACCGCCGGTTGGCCCCCTGCGGGGGCCGCGGTCAGCGGCAAATTTCTGGATCTGGCACTCGGTTTGCCTAAACGCAAACTAGCTATGACCTGGAAGTCATCTGCGGGCCCCAGCACACACGTGTGGCTTTTAGACCTCTGCAGGGCATTAGTGGCAGAGCACGGTGACGAGACCCAATCGACTAATGCTACACGACTGCCCCCATCGGCAAACCCCATGCAATGGCAAGATTATTTAACCACCATAGAATCAAAGCTGAACATTACAAACCCAATCCCATCGAAAGACACATCACCATACTAGGCCTACACAGTGACACATCAGGAGTGCGATCGACATAACACGTATGTATACAGGCCACACTTAAGCATCCAGGTTTAGTACAGGTGGAGCCATATATAACGGCACAAAACGTAGAACTCCCTACTCAACATTGCCTATTAGGCACACCTATACACCTGATTATGTTTGGCTGGGCGCACAACATAGACACATGACAGACACGAACGGAAAGCAACGGACAGATGTCAATGTTACTAATGTTAGAGACTATATATTTGTGACATAGAATGACAGTACTGTTGCATGATTAATGTTATCATTATTGGCACCCCACCAAGGCTGTATTTGTAACTGTATGTGAAATAATGTGCATATCACTATTAGTCTAACATATTAGTACGAACTGTTGAAAATCAATAAAAATCATTTAAAAACAAGTCTGATACATAAGTAATACCCAGTTCCCTATGTAGGAAGAAGTGAGGAGTCGATGGGGGAAGACCAAGCAAACGCTGGCAGAATCGATTCTACTCTTCGTAATGTCACGTTAGTCTCAAACTCCAGCACCATACATTAAAACAGATAAACATTTTTGCATACAGACTTCCAGAAGAGGCTGGATCGGTTTGTTGCCTACTCTTTTGGCAAAGTCAAACACAGCCCCAACAGAGTGGTTTAAACATATACACCTAATAGATATACAGGGAATCAACGAGCATTTAGAATGAAACATAAATCCTAGATATGGAAAATTAACAACCCGCTCGATACGCCTACCCTTGATACAAAAGGGGCCCGTTTTACTTGCTCTTGAGCCACATATCATATATTTACTTTTAGAAATTCTGGTTTCCAAATCTAAATTGTTCATAAAGTCGACAAAACTATTAATTAAAACCCTCAAACCAATATGGGTGCCAGACATCAAAACAGCATAGTTTGCAATAAAGCAGGGCCGGTACTGAAGCAGACGTAGGGCTTGATTATGAGTTTGCTGGTGTGGGGGCTGGCTGCCACGCCACCATCCTACTCCCACACCACCAAACCCCACCGCCGTCTGCCTGCCAGATTGTGAGTTACCTCTTGGTCTGGCAGGCGGTCTTTTGGCATTCCCACAGCGGCGGTGACAGTTCGCTTGAAGCACTTGATGAAATAACTACTGAGCGTGCCAACGTGCCCATAAGGGGGAGACAAAGATAAAATCTATGATCGGTCAAGGTTGGAGTTTCAGTGTGAATATCTCCCTACAATTCCATTGAGTTATACAACTTAACATTTGATAGGTACTTCTATAAGTTTTCACTCCTACGGTCGGTATTACCAGTCATATGATCCTTCTGGTGTGCTTTGAGCAGCTAAAGCGCTGGGTGATTGGTGCCTACTTTGGAATTAAAATCCCTCCGATTAAAATATTAAAACTATTAAACATTAAAAAAGACCTTCTGCCTAAACATTGTGCAGTAATATATTCTAAAATTATGTAAATTAGATTGAGAGGGTCATTACTGATATGGTATATCCCTGGCAGCATGGATTTGCTCATGGTCAAGCCACAACTCATCCTTTTAATGGAGCAGTTGCATTATTTGACATTGCTGCACTCTGGGAAGGCACATTAGCAATCATGCTTGTCGATGCAGAACATGCGTTCTATCCATAGACTGGTGATGCCTCTGGCGGATAAAGTGAAAGATGAACTTTGGTCCATAATATATTGGTAATCTACATGTGCTTTAATGGAAACCCACTGCAAACGTGCTAATAATGGGAAAAACATCAGCCCAAGTACAGATTACCAGAGGTCCTCACACACTAGTGAGTTTCCTGTTCTCCTCCTCTATTTTCACTGCATTGAGAACCTAAGTAATTTACTGTTTTACAGGGATATCTTTCCATATGGGTCACAAAACCAAGGTCCTCAAATATGTAGATGCTGTTTGACATCAGGACAGTATCAGCAGACTGGCTATTGATGGATTAAAACAAGTAGCAGCACAATTTGGGGGAATGGTCTGGGTACTTGGTTAATACAAATAAAACAGATTGTCTTCAGGGCCAGAAACCACATATCAACAGGTAGTTCCATCTGCTAAATATTGTGGTACACTTACATTTCTTGGGTACACTATTACCTTTCATGTGAAAAAACGAATTGAAATGAACTATGAGTTCGTACTAAGGAAGGTTAAAGCTAATCTTAAGAATTAGCACTGTATACCAAATGTCAGTTCCCCCTGAATTAATATATATCTTTTGCGCTATTCTTTTATTGAAAAAGGCCTCTTTTTAAAACTAGTCCATCTTTAGTTTCCACCCAGTTCATAAGGACCCTCCCTCTGCTGTATCTGCTTTCACAAGTCAAAGTTATCAGTGACATGTCGGGAGGGAGGGAAGGGAAGCAGACTGAGACTAGGAGCTCCTGAATCAGAGTAATGAAGATTACTGGTAAGTAATAGATTCATTCCCTCCTTGTAGCTCCTCTTCCAGTCTTTACTAATGAGGCTATATATAACCCTCCAGTGCACGTATAACCTTTCATATGCTCTTTATTTAAATAGTTTCCCCCTCTCATGAATATGCCTGCATTATTGCAGCTTTAAACACTCCTGCAGCAAAATTCTTATTTAAATCCAACCAATAGTGTGTTACGAAAGTGTTAGGAGAGGAGCAAGTAGTCGCCCAACATATCTCTTGCAGGGAAACCCCACCTGACTCTGCACAAGAGATAGATACTGCCACTGCCCTGGTAAAGCAACCTTGCAAACAATCTGGAACGACACAGTCCATTGAAATAGAAGCTTGCTTGATGGCCTGCTTTACCCACCTACCCAGGGCCACTGTTGTCACTTCCTTCCTTTAGTTCGTATCTCCATAAGCCACCAACAAAGCTTTGAAGAACAAAACTCCTTAGTTCTTCTTAAATAAACCAACAACGTCCTCTTAATGTCCAGTGATTCAGAAATATCCAAATCTCCCTCAATCACTGACAAAATATTCCCTTGAAAGTCTCTTTAGAACAATGAAAATGCTTCTGGATTTGGGCCTACACTTAGCATCAGGTGTCAAAACCATATTGTCCAGGAGGAACTTCAAGGAGGGGTAAATATTCACCAAATGCCCCTATCTCTCCCAACCTCTTAGGCAAGATTATAGCCAATGAAAAAGTTACTGTTGGTAATACCCTCAAAATGTCAAATGTCATATGTTTCTGAGGGTTCAAATGGTCTCTCCTGCAAACCCTTAATAAGCACTGAAAAGTCCCAAGATGGTACCAGAGTATGAACTACTGGCCTCCACAATCTGAAACCGTTTAAACATTTAAAAGCTTGCGGGATTATTTTAGAGATATCCCCAGTTGTTTCCCTGAAACATTTAATTCATGCCCATTGGTCCAACAGTGTTGAGGGGTATAATCCCAACAAAATAAACTCTTAGTAAAACCCACAATAAGGAACTAGGGGCCAGATGTATGACTGTTTTTTGCGGTCCCAAACGGTAAATCGGCCCGTTTGTGAACGCAAAAGAAAGGGTCCTGGCATGTGCAAACGTTATTTTGTGAGTCGGTGACTTGCAAAATAGCATTTGCGACTCTTGCTATTAGGAAGGGGCGTTCCTTCCTAATAGCAAGTCACAATGGAATGTACCATTGTTTTGCGACCGCATTTGTGGCCGCAAAACACTCGCAGTTTACCACCTACTTCAAGTAGGTGGTAAGCCACTCGCAAATGGGAAGGGGTCTCCAGGGGACCCCTTTCCCTTTGTGAGTGCGTGTGAAAATATTTTTTAAGAGGAGGCAGTGGTCGCACGGACCACTACCGGCTCTTTAAAAATGAAACAGAGACATTTCATTTTTCTTTTTTAAATGCATCCCATTTTCCTTTAAGGAAAATGGCAGCATTTAAAAACAAAATGTTTTATTAAAAAAGCAGTCACAGACATGATGGTCTGCTGACCCTAGCAGGACACCATCCCTGCGAGTGCTGGCCATTCCTAATGGGGTTGCAAATAGCACCTGCCTCGTGAATACTAATGAGGCAGGCAATTTGTGACCCCCATTAGGAATCGCTGGCAGTATCTGAGATACTGTTCTAAATTGCATTTTGCGAATCGCAAAGCGATGCAATTTGCGAGAGGCAAAACGTAAGGGTCGTACATCTGGCCCTAGATGTGTTATATGAGCTCTATCACAACCCTGCTCTAATATGTTGAATAAAGAGATATGAAAAAAAAGGAACTGATGACAGAACCTTGCTTCTACCCCTTTATCTTGACACCACAACTCAAAATCTTTCCTGTGTCTTGTGTAGACTTTCAACATTGAAGGATTCCTACAGGCCTAAATGTCCACTGCCACCTCACTTGAATATCCCAAACCTTGAAGGACTAGCCACAAAATGTCAATACCATGAGACATAATGTTCTCAGCTGACTTTGCGTCAGGGCAAAATGGAGCTACCAAATTTACGTGCACCTGCTTGTTCAGAAGCTTTTGTAAAATCTCTAGAAGAAGAGATATTGGGGGAATGCAAACAGAATACCTGGCGGCCAATGGATTGACATCACATCCGCCGACCACACATCCTTACTCTGACCAGAAATGCAACAGAACAGCATTCTCTGGGGATGCAAACAGGTCCAGCATTGGACTCACCAGTGTATCACGTATCAATTGAAAACCCTGCTTTCTTTTTTTTAAACTTTATTTTCTGGTTATATGATACCATACACAGAAAGAGATGTTCTCCTGAGAAAGGAGTAGTAATAAAAAAGTTGCTATTTCATTTTACATAAAATGGAAAAACAAAGAAGTATGACAACATTAAGTATAAGAACACCACAGTTCATCTTGTAAGGGTACAGGAATGAGACGCATAGGCAATGTATTTGGCAGTCTCAGGGGTGGTGCAAGAAGTACTCACAGTCCACGAGTTGGGTGGTCTCCGAGGAGCCTAATGTCAGGAGATAGTCTCTCAGTGGTTGCCAGATATCCTTTGGTTTGGAGGTAGGTGGTTGCAGGGAAGCGTATAGCTTGCTATTAGTGTCACAGCGCATTAGGCTTTTAATCCATGCCGCTGTTGCAAGTGGGTGTTTTCTCCCCCAGTGTATGGCTATCTCCCATTTGGCGAGAAATAATGCGATGGCGACAAGGTGGCAAAGGGATTTGGGTATGTCCTGCACGTAGCCCAATAGAGCTAGCAAAGGGGTCGGTTTGATGGTGATGTGTGTCATAATAGTAAACTTATCGAAGACTTCCCTTCAATATGGTGCAATATTTCAACATGTCCATGTCATATGGGCATCATCTTCTGTAATTTTTTGGCATTTTAGGCAATCGGGTGATCAGGTAGGGACTAAGTCTGGCTAGTTTGGTGGGTGTGACGTAGGTCCTATGCGGGAATTTATAGTGTATCATCTTATGGTGATGATTGAAGGAAACAAGGCCATCTGTGAACAACAAACAGACCAAACCCTATCAGTCAAGGATTGTCCCACATCGGTCTCCCATGTAGCTCTAAGTCTAGAGTCGTGGGCTGGTAAACGATCTAAACAGGTTTGATATATTTTGGAGATTAGCCTATCCACGTCCATGTCAGCGATCATCAATGTCAATGGTGTAAATTTATCAGGGGCCAACGGGTAAGATTGGATCCGAGCCCTGAGTGCCCTCTGAAGCCGTTGCAACTCAAAATTATCCATTTAGGGAGCATCTTGAAATCTTATATCTTCCGTACGGTAGAACACATGCCTGTCGGGAGAGAAATCTCCAAAGGTATGCAGTGTATATTTAGTTAATGTATGTTGGACAAACCATTATTGTGTGATAGGCAGCCAGGGGTTGTCAGCTGGGGCGATCGCGGGAGAGTATAGGAGCTGTCCACTCAGCATCCGAATCAGCTGTTTCCAGATCGAGCTGGTTGTAGACAGCGTCTGTATGTCGTTTGCGTCTTCTGGGAGACCCGCCAGCAACAATGCCTTTCAGGGTGTTGGGGTTGCAAGATCTACTTCAGGTTTGGTGTACGGTATGAGGGAATATGTGTGATACCAGTGTCTGGGTAAGCTACACTGCATGACTAGATAATATAAATGCATATGGGGAACTGCAAAACCACCGTTTTTGTACAGAAACACTAAGGTATTCCCCCAAACCTGAGTCTGTCTAACAACCCTAATGACCCGTGTTAATATACTCTGCAATGTCGCAAAGAAAACATTCGTTAATGGTATAGGGATGTTTTGAAAGAGATATAGAAATTGGGGGAGAACAATCATTTTTAAAATAGCAATGCGGCCCGCCATTGAAAGCGGGAGGCAGATCCAGTGCTCTACTCGGGTGGTCAACTTATCTACATGTTCCTTCTTGCAAGAAGAAACATGAATTTTTAATTAAAAGACAATTCAGTAATTCCAGCTCAATAGGGCATCCCTAAAACACACAAGAACATGACAGATTCTCCATTAAGACCAATAGTTTCTTCTATCACATATCACATATATTTCTTTGTCTTTCATAATGTTTTTCATGTTACTTATAATGTTTTTTAATGCCTTTTAATGTGTTTATTGATGTATTTTGTAGTTATTATTAATTGTAATTATTTTTAATAAACCCTTACTGTGGTGTACATTTGAGCTCTTTATCTTTGCGTAACATATGGTTGCTTTCTGGGTTCACATTTGTGGGTATATATGTATGTGTGACACAACAGTGTACATTGGGTGACAACTGTGGTTGATTGTGTACTTGATTATAGGTAAATTACGGAGCATAGCCAAGAGAGTCCCATTATTTTATTTACCAGTGGTACCCTGTCTGTTGGCAAGTGGGGTCACTCTCTGTGTTTACTTTATTATGCCCTAGATATAAGCCATATAAATGGTCACGTTGTTATTAGAAAGAACATCAAATCTTAGCCTCAAGCACAAGCTTGTATATAATGTTTACAATCCATATAGATATATTCAAAAATCACAATCCGTGTTTCCAAGTTGGTTTTTAATTCTTCAGCCTGTTGATCCCTTTGTTTCTAACTATAAAGCCAACCTGTGTTTTGTCGTTATTGGGGATTAACCCACAACTTCCTCAGGGCTAAAAAATATAGAGAATATGATCTTGGTTGCAATGTTACAACTCTCGATATTATCAATTGCACCCTTAATTTAGTGACATTGGTGTCAATGTATATATCGACTAAGGTCCCTGTCCGTGACATGTGTGGAAACCCATGACCAATATATTATATATACAGTGGATAAATAACTACACTGATACAACATCTGCATCAACATAAATTGGCTCATAGACTTATTGTGTATAAAAGAGGGGTTCTAATTGACACCTCAAATATAGTGTACCACCATCTACGTTATCTTTCACAATGTTCCTATCTAAGGCATGTATCCTAGGTTATCACATTTCAATGCTTAACAATAGCACACATTATCACCACAAGTACAACACTTTTCAATGGCAAATAAAAAATACCTGTCTATTTCAAAAGAACATCCGTTTCTCAAAGAAGGGAACCAAAACCCATGGAATAACCACTTCATGTTGTAATTACTCTAAAAAATCAAATCCCTGATTATTGTACAGACTATATGCATACATTGTTGCCGGTTTTACTTCCGTCCCCATAAAATCAATATCGTGCACCCTTCAATTTTCCATGTGAATATGCAAAGTAGCCATCAGACACTATAGATAAAACACCCAAATGTACACAAAGTCAGAATCAAAACCATAATGCACTCACCCCTTAATGTCATCAAACATCCTTATTCAAACGATTAGCTGTAGTCACTTTAATTAGTGCTGAAGGGTCTCAGATATTCAGAGATCCCCATCCTTAAAAAACAAATTAGCAAACAACAGTAATGTTAATTACATGTCCTGGACTTAGACTTAAAATATCAGTGTTCCCCATCTTAATGAATCAAAACAAGCCCCCTGTCTGCTTACCATTTGTGCACTATTCAAAGATGGTAGACGTTTTTCAGGCCAGTTATTGTAACCTGTTGTTATAATAAATAGTGGAATTATATGGATGCTTTTAATATATTCATATATGGAGGTGGATATATTAATTCTACCTCACCACAAATAGAAAAACATCAGGGCCATTGGATACATTTCATTTGTCAAAATAGTTTTATAATATTCATGAGGCTTCTTTTGCCTATTACAAGATGGCGGCCTTTCGTGGTAAGCATCCGCTCAGGCTTTTCTGGCTAGTCCGTCTTCTTCATCACAACACATAAAGATGTGTTTGATGAACGCAGATTCTCGAGTGTACACACTCATCATTACTCGGACTGAAAAGTTTACAAATGGTAAGCAGACAGGGGCTTGTTTTGATTCATTAAGATGTGGAACATTGATATTTTAAGCATAGGTCCAGGTTATGTAATTAATATTACTGTTGTTTGCTATATGTTACAGCACTAATTTAGTGACTACAGCTAAGCGTTTGACTATGGACAATTGATGACATTAAGGGGTGAGTGCATTTTGGTTTTGATTCTGATTTTGCGTACATTTGGGAGTTTTATCTGTAGTGTCTGATGGATACTTTGCATAGTCACAGGGAAAATTGAAGGGTGCATTAAATTGATTTCTTTCATAATGTAATACTAATTGGAGTGGAAATAGTAAATTATATATGTTTAGTGTCCAGCACCTTTCATAATTTAATACTAATTGGAGTGGAAATAGTACATTATATATGTTTAGTGTCCAGCTCCTTCCCTGACTTGATACAAAGTGGAGTGGTAATAGTAAATTATATATGTTTAGTGTCCAGCACCTACTCAAATGTAATATTAATTGGAGTGGAAATAGTTAATTATATATGTTTAGTGTCCAGCAACTTCCCTGATTTAATACTAACTGGAGTGAGAATAGTAAATTATATGTGTTGAGTGTTCTGCACCTTCCCTGATTTAATGCAAGCTGGGTTTGGGAATAGTAAATTATATATGCTTAGTGTCCAGCACCTTCTCTGATTTAATACTGACTGGAGTAGAAATAGTAAATTATATATGTTTAGTATCCAGCACCTTCCCTGATTTAATAATAACTGGACTGGGAATAGTAAATTATATATGTTTAGTGTCCAGCACCTACCCTGATTTAATATTAATTGGAGTGGGAATAGTTAATTATATATGTTTAGTGTCCAGCACCTTCCCTGATTTAATACTAACTGGAGTAGGAATAGTAAATTATATATGTTTAGTGTCCAGCACTTTCCCTAATGTAATACTAACTGGAGTAGGAATACTAAATTACATATGTTTAGTGTCCAGCACCTTCCGTGATTTAATACAAACTGGGGTGGGAATAGTAAATGATACATCTTTAGTGTCCAGCACCTACTCTGATGTCATGCTAATTGGAGTGGGATTAGTTATTTAGTGGCCACCACCTTCCCTTATTTAATAATAACTGAGATGGGGCAAGTAAATTATATATGTTTAGTGTCCATCACCTACCCTGATTAAATACTACTTGGAGTGGGAATAGTAAATTATATATGTTTAGTGACCAGCCCCTACCCTGATTTAATATTAATTGGAATGGGAATAGTTAATTATATATGTTTAGTGTCCAGCACCTTCCCTGATTTAATACTAAGGGGCCGATTCCGATCTCGCTGGGAGAAGGTTCCGTCCGACTCGGATCCGGAAGGCTTTCCAACCGACTCGTGCTCCAGAGCTCCGAGCGCCCGAGTACGATGCGAACAAGCGCTGACGGACACGGTTCGTTCGGTGCCCCATTGAAGTCAACGGGAGCCTGTTGTACGACGCGTACATAGGCTCCCATTGATGTAAAAGGTACGTTGTGCACAAAGTCACCCCCTGTAGTGGGGACGTGTTTGTGCCACCCGCACCATACATGCATGTGTAGGGGGGACCCTTGGGTCCCCCCCTGTGATCGACTCGTAAGGCTACGGGGGAAGAGGGGTCCGGCACAGACAGCAGCAGCTGACAGCAGCACCCACTGCAATGCTAAAACAGCATGTCGTGAATTTCACAGCGCTACATGGCAGGCACCATGCTGTGAAATGTTGGGGGGGTACCAAGGGTACCCCCCAAGTGCACCCTTGCATCCCCCAACACAAAGGGGGCCCACAACGGGTCCCCAAACCCAATCCCCGCCAGCCTTTCCATGACGGTTCCACTGCCATGGAAAGGCTGTCTACAGCCAGCATCGTAATTTGTCGGACGGTGCCGACATATTACTGATGAAGACAGCTCCACCAGGCAATCCTAAGGATTGCCTATGGTGGTTTAGTGGTGGATGATCTTTGCTACCTCCACGGTTGGGGTGAGATTCTCCCCGCCATCCTAATTTGGCAGGGGGAAATTCACGTTCAGAGGACGGAAGGACCGCCACAGCATGGCTGGCTGTGGCGGTCCTTCCGCCATCCTAATGAGCCCCTTAGTGTGGATTTTGGAGGTGTCTCCAAATACATTGATTACAATTATAAAAGCAACCCTGAATTGTGTGTGGGTAGGTTTTTTAGTATTGCATTTATCATTGCTTGCTCAAAATCAATAATTATTTTTGGGAGAAAATAATGATTGGTTTCTTGTTTAATTTTAGAGAGTAATTCAATATAGGTGGAGTTTTGTTTATTTGGTAACAAAGCGTAGAGAGTATATAATTAATAGAATGGTTTGGGACATATTTTAAAAGTCCCGTCCATCATCCAAGTTTCAGATTGTTGAAGTTTTATTAAATTATTAGCAGTTGCAAACATAATTATTCTTTTATCTTTAGATTTGTTATCATAAAGAAGAAATTGTTCTTCATGTGTAATGGATGGTTCTGGGGGAATTTCTACTTCTTCAAATGTTTTTGGGCAGCTTTTTTTGTTCTAGCAATGGTTCTTCTTAGGGAAGAGATTGAGGGCATTTGGTCAGTAGCATGCTGTGGTATTTTGGGGAGCATTTCCTTAAGAAGGTCAGTGGTAGATTTTTCTGATCTAGTGTTTGCTTCTTTTATGTTGTCTAAAGCATTTCTAACCTCTATTTCAGTAACGTTAGAGGGTGGTTATGCTCCCTAACATACAGAACAGTTGTTTTTTTAGTTGTAGCCCTCCCATAACATTTATTAGAATAGTATTTACTACATTTCCAGTTTACTTTCAGTCCAGTTTGCTTTCATCGTGTAACATAATAAAATCTTACCTTTTTGTGAAGTTATGAATTGAGCTCCTTCAGTCATTTTGATGCTTGAAATGCTAAGAAAAATGTATATGAAAATTACTAAAAAATAATTACTATACAGTTTTATTTACTTATATATATATATATATATATATATATATATATATATATATATATATATATATATATATATATACATTGTCATTTGTATATTTACAGTGCTGAATTTGAAGTTGTTTTCAATGCTGATGCACTTTCCTTGGTGTTTGATTTCAGGTTTTTTGCTGATATTTCTGTTGGTAGAATTTTTTTATTTTTTATAATTTTGTTTAATTGTGTCCGATGTGGGGAGGGGAGGTTAGGATAGAGTTGGACTTTGCTTGGGTATTTAAGGTACTTGCTTTCATTTAATTTTGTTGGATTCTTAGAGGTCCATTAGGATGGTGGGTGGAAAAACAACCCGACCGCCATGGAAGTGGTAAACAACCGCCCGCCGACACCGTGGGAAAAACCGGCGGCCAAATTAGGATTAACTGCCAAAAAATCCAACCGCGGCGGAACGAGGCCAAGACCGCGGCAGTCGGAATCGCGGCGGAAAAACACCAACCCGCCGCAATTATAGCGGAGACACCGCACAAGAAATTAGGATATCCCCGACGGTCCCACGGTACGTACCGCTGTCTCCGACCGTCCGGTCGCACAATGGAATGAATGGAAGAGCCAACGGAAGAGCTGAAGCACAGCCACCGCGGCGGACGAACCGTAAAAAATATGGCGGACGAAGCCAAAACCCCACAAGAAGGTCAAAATGTGCACACAGAAAACTAGCCATGTCCTCCAAATACACAAAACACACCCCAATGACACAACCACATGGCAAAAGGAAAAATACAAATCCCAGGACAACACACCTGTCAGCAACACCCCAATCGGACATACCCACATAGCTGAGTATAAAACCAGCCCCTTCCCTGACCACAATCCCTTGCAAAACTCCAGGAGAGTAAGGACACATAGCCCAGCTGACAGGAGAGGCAAAGGACACAACATCACTAGCCACACCACACACAGCACCACCACCTCCACACCAGCACAACTCACCCCCTGCACAACACACACCATACACAGCACAACCACAACCACCACTCACACTCCTGCACCCACAATCACTTTGCACACCACACACCATGGCCACACAGAAAATGCCCAAATTCACTGAGAGTGAGTTGAAGGTCATGGTAGATGAGATAGTCAGAGTGCAACCACAGCTTTTTAGTACCCTGGTCCAACAGACACCATTAGCCACAAGGACACAAATGTGGGCAAGGATAGTCCAAAGGGTCAATGCAGTAGGGACCACCCCAAGATCAAAAACGAGATCATGAAGTATTGGCATGATCTGAAGAGGGTGGTCAAGGAGAGGAGGAGCAACAACTGTGAGCTGGCTCAGAGGACTGGCAGTGGCCCTCCCATTCCACAAAACTCATTCACACAATGGGAGGAGAAGGTGCTTGCCATACTGAATCCAGAGAGTCTCACAGGAGTAGCCGGGGGAGTGGAGACTGGTAAGTACAAACAAAGGACTACCACCACTCTGCTATGTACTGTCTTGCACAACTACAAAGCTACACCACCTAGGACACATACCATCCATCTGCACCGCAAACTCACAAAAACATGGCTCACAGATCCAACATTCACCCAGTCCCGTTCACTTCAAACATAGCTACCAACATAACCATGGGGGTATGTGTACAGGCAGACAGCACTACAACTCCCACCAGGCCCCCTGTCCCACAGCCTAGCAAGATGGATCCATCCCACCACCCCATCCAGAAGCATGTGTCAGTCATTACATCACCCTCATCAAACTTACAGGTAGGTAGCCATCTTCCCTCAAAGGGTGTTTGTGGCTGGGAGGCCTGCACCACTACTCCCACCATGCGCCCTGTCCCACACCTGAGCAGGATGGAGCCCTCCCCCATCCCATCCAGGGGCAGTTGGAAGCCATTGCAGTACACCAAACAAACTTACAGGTAAGTAGTCAGTACGTGCTCCCACCCATTTTTCACAAATTAAATGGTGCCATATGACAACACCAGCCCTCTCATTGCACAAAGAGGCATACCTACCCCATTGCCAAGCACAGTGTGCACACAGGTAAGCTAAGGAAACTGTCACAGCCACCAAAGTGTGACACACCAATACACAAGTAGAAGAAAGTCAGGGCACAATCATGCACAGCACCTAGTTACATGTGCATCGCCATGGGGCAAGTGCAACAAGGACCATTCGAAAAAGATGAAAGCATGTGTGGTGGCACAAACAAGATATGCACATGACAAGACAAAGGTATGTAGGAGATGACAATCGACATTCCATGGCCAGATGTGACGTCTGCCAGGTCAGACAAATAAACTATGAGTTCTCAATTAAACACATGTTGTGCCAGGCCCTAGATGGCAACAAGTCCCTGTAAACCTCAATTGTGCATGGGTCGCATGGTATGCCTTGACACCTCACACCATGGACAAGTAATGCCTGTACCACTGCATCATGTCAGGAAGCACAGTACTGCACATAGTCAACAATGTGATGAAATGTCAATTGTGCAGTGTACAAAAAGTGAATTACACACAGCTAACACAAAGCTTGCCGGGTGCACTGCAATGACCATTTCACATCTGACCCACAGGTGACCAAGAACTCACTGCAGAGGACAACACCAGCAACCTGCAGAGCCAGTCTCCACCCCCAGTACAAGGACTTTCGGATGTTGACTCCCAGGATTCCATGGAGGATGAGCTCGAGGCCGGCCCATCTGGTGTGCCAGGGAGCAACAGGTACCAGGACCCCATCGTCCCCCCACCACATCTGCCCCAACAACAACTCCACAGCAGACCCCTGCTGTCACGGCCTTTGCGGCCACCACCACCACCACCAGTGCTGCCTGCAACACCCTCCCTGTCCCAGAGGATGACCAGCACACACCACCGATGGAGGAGGGCAGGGAGAGGATGTGGGTGCCCACAGTGGTGAGGCAACATGTCCGTGGCAGCAGGGCAGGTGGGAGGGGCAGGGTCACCCAGGGACACCAGGAGGCTGGGATCCACTCCCTGGAACACATCACCAGAGTCCTGGGTGCATACGAACAGGCCCAGGGACGAACGGGCCGGTCGGACGAACTGTTACACAAGCTCATCCTGCTGATGAGGTCCATTGACACCCGCATGGGACAAATCGTGGACCTCTTGGGCCAGCAAGTGGCGGTACTGAGGGACAGGCATGCACCACAGACAACACCTCCACCTCCCTCTGGTGGGCCACACAATGACAGTTCAGCATCGTCCCCTGTGCCCACAGAGAGGGGTGAGTCCTCAGACCCCACTGGCCCTGCAGCAGAGCCCCTGCCTGCCAAATGACGACGGGCCGTCCCAAGAACACCCTGGGAGTATCTGGAGACCAAGCACCTGCCAGACGCCAGTCACGGAGCCAGCCATGATGGCAACCTGCTCCACCACTGCATTGACTTTTTGGACTGTCCTTCCCCACACTGCCTTGTGAATGGCATCTGTCTGTTGGACTGGGTCACCACAGCAATGTGGTGATTACTCGACTATCTCATCTACCACAACTGTCAACTCACTGCTCCACCCCACCCCCAATGGAAATGTACACCCCCTCGCATCTTACCATAGTAAATAAAATATCCTCACACACATGTTGTCGTGTCTGCTCCGTCTTTATTGCAGGGTGTACAGTCTTCAACATGATCACAATGTACCAGGAGCATGAGCTGTATGTAGTCAAGGATATGTCGAAGGCACCTAGGGAAACACATCAGAACAACTGTCACTGGTCTGGGAGTGGCATCACAGACATCACACAAACCCTACCATCAGGATAACCCAACATGCACATGTCACAATGGCCACCAAGTGTCAACATACACATCCTGTTGATGTTCCCAAATGACATGTCCTAGAAACATTTCCAACCACCACTGAGTCTACAACTGGCTGATGCTACAATTCTCACATGCCCCTTCACGACAACAGCAATATCATCAGACAATGGGTATGTTGCACATTGACACCCACCGTCAAGTGAAGTAGCGGGTGATGGGCTGTTCACGCAGGTCAACACCTTCCTCCTCTCCACTGTCCTCATCACTGGACACGGCTTGGTCTGCAGGCTGGGGCCTTGGGTCCTCACCATCATCCAGGAGCAGGGGAATCTCCTTGCGAATGGCTAGGTTGTGGAGCATGCAGCATGCCACAACAATCTGACACACCCTCCCGGGCGAGTATGCCAGTGTACCTCCGGTCTTGTCCAGGCAGCGGAAACGTGACTTGAGCATACCAAAATTATGCTCCTCCACACGATGTGTCCTCCCATGGGCCTCATTGTAGCGGACTTCAGCCGGGGACCTGGGATTCCGCAGTGGGCTCAGCACCCAGGGACGGTTGGGATATGCAGAGTCACCTAGGTATGACAAACACAAATAGACATTGCAACGTCGCTGAGGCTCAGGGCAGCAGGTCACACACCCAGCACGCCACACGACTAGGCATACTGACCCCCAATCCATGCACGCTTGGGAAGAAGATTAGCCATCAGCTGGGGCACTATGCTGTTCTGCAGGATGTAGGAGTTATGGGCCGAGCCTGGGAATTTGGTGCACACGTGCGAGATGGTCATATCTGCCAGGCATACCACCTGCACATTGATGGAGTGAAAATGCTTTCGATTGCGGTAAATGTGCTCACTTGCCTGTGGTGGCACAAGATCGACATGGGTGCAATCAATAGCCTCAACAACATTGGGTATGTGTCCAAGGGGATAGAAGTCCCCCTTCACAGCTGGCAATTCAGCACCCCTGTGGAAATGGATGTATCTGTCTTTGTATAGCATCATGGCGGACAGTACATCACGCAGCACCATGCTGAACATCGGTTGTGACATCCCACCAGCGCTGGCCACAATCTCCTGGAACAATACAGTGGCAAAAAAATGCAGGGCTGCCATCACCTTATAAGTAGGAGTGAAAGCTGTAGGACATGTCCTGTGTGGCTGCAGGTGTTGCTCCAACATATCACAAAGGGTTTTCAGGGTGGCTCTGTCCAGGCCACATTTTCGTATGATCGCAACATCCTCCATGTCCTCCAGCACCGTCAAGTGACGAGTCAAATTTGGCCTCATCCTAGTGAGATGATAGTGGACACATGTCAATGCAATACATCATGAGATGTGCACAGCATATCACGTTCTGGATGACACAACGACAACAATGACTGACATCTATAGTGACTAACAGACCAGCTTACATGGAGGGACACCTTCAGCTACACAAAGGGCATATATGTCAACTTACACAAGACAAGTACCTCAAACACCACCTTGGTCAATGTGAATGCACATAGGGCTATGGCCACAGTACACATGGGCACGCCTGGGAGTATAGCATCCAGCATATGTGTAACTAATAAAAAGCACTGTCTCATACCTAGCTGCTGTACCTGTCACACCTTAATGCGTCAGTACAACCTGGCACACATCCACCACACAATGACCACCGTCGGTGCTGGAATGACGAATGTGTTCATGAGCAGACATGAGAGGCAATGCTAAATAGATCATCATTCATTGAGACGAGCATCGCTGTGATTGTCACTGGACCTCAACACATTGACATGTGTACACATTGTGCAGTCCAGAACAACACTGTTCTGCCTACACCAACATCAAGTCCATAAGTGACATGTGAGTAGGTACAGGCAAATCTACGTTACGCACACAAAAACATGGCATGTGTAGCCATCAGTCGAGTAAATTGGACATTGGCTTTGTGTGCACAATGATGTGCCATTGAACATGTTGGCACTGTGCACTGTTGATGTTTGACAGATGGCCATCGCCATTGTATGGCACCCATATCGCGGTAGCTACTGCCTGGCCCCGGCGGTGTGTCACCAGCACACCCATTCCCACAAGTGCAGTAGTCATAGGCATGGAGACATGCCCATATGGCGGTGGGCATGCTCCGCCACACAAATCGCGGTGCCTCGTGTCAATGTATGCAAGAACAACAGTTGATGGACAGAATGCAGAACAATGTCATACATTCACCCCAGTACAGAGATCTGGGCCTAAATCCATCCTTTTTTTGCTCACCATGCCATTCCAGTTTGAACCCAACCATATGCAAATCAGTCTTGACCCTGTGCCTCATGGGAACAGTCCAGCCTGAACTGCCAAGTCAGGTCCTCCCTGGACTGGAAACAAGCATCCTAGGACCAGTTTCGGGGTTTCACCCCTCTTCAGCCAGGATAGCTTGATTCCAGTGGCATGGAGAGCACGGGACTCACGTCTGAGCATACCCGTCCCACTCGGGATGATAAATGCAAAAACAACAGTTGATGGACAGAATGCAGAACAATGTCATACATTCACCCCAGTACAGAGATCTGGGCCTAAATCCATTGTTTTTTTGCTCACCATGCCATTCCAGTTTGAACCCAGCCATATGCAAATCTGTCTTGACCCTGGGCCTCATGGGAACAGTCCAGCCCGAACTGCCAAGCCAGGTCCTCCCTGGACTGGAAACAAGCATCCTAGGACCGGTTTCGGGGTTTCACCCCTCTTCAGCCAGGATAGCTTGATTCCAGTGGCATGGAGAGCACGGGACTCACGTCTGAGCATACCCGTCGCACTCGGGGTGACAATTGCAAAAACAACAGTTGATGGAAAGAATGCAGAACAATGTCATACATTTACCCCAGTACAGAGATCTGGGCCTAAATCCATCGTTTTGTTGCTTACCATGCCATTCCCGTTTGAGCCCAGCCATATGCAAATCAGTCTTGACCCTGTGCCTCATGGGAACAGTCCAGCCCGAACTGCCAATCCAGGTCCTCCCTGGCACCCAAATCGAGGTAGCTACTGCCTGGCCCCGGGGGTGTGTCACCAGCACCCCATTCCCACAAGTGCGGTAGTCATAGGCATGGAGACATGTCCATATGGCGGTGGGCATGCTCCGCCACACAAATCGCGGTGCCTCGTGTCAATGTATGGCACCCAAATCACAGTAGCTACCACCTGGCCCCGGCGGTGTGTCACCAGCACCCCCATTCACACATGTGCGGTAGTGAGAGGCATGGAGACATGGGGAAATGGCGGTTGGCTTGCTCCACCACTAAAATCGCGGTAGCGCACACCGGGTCCCTGTGGTGTGTCACTGCCATGGAGCATGCCCTTACAGCCAATGAGATCCATGATTGCGGTGGAATGATGCAATTTTGAAGATCGCGGTAGGCGTGCTCCGCAACTGCGGAGGCGGTCAGTGGATGCATTTGAAAGAGGCAGACCTGGACCACCAATTGCTGCAGCTTGGCACCTTTGAAACGACCCCAGCTATATATGTGTGGGAGTGAGCCTCACATTGCCACTGCTTCCAGAGCTGCTGCCTGAGACCCCTTACCTGCTGCTAACTCCAGGGAATGCTGCCTGAGACCCCTCACCTGTTTCTGCCTCAAGGGACTGCTGCCTGAGACCCCTCACCTGCTGCTGCCTCCAGCGACTGCTGCCTGAGGACTCTGCGTCGACTTCCACCACACAGCGGCCATTGCCCACCCTCCCAGTCACTTCCTCTGGTGCTGCCCGTGTCTGCCTCAGTAAGAGGGTAAGAGTGTCCTTCACCCCTGGCACCGCTACCCGTGCCCCTGTCCCCCCTGAGGCCATCAGTGCTGAGTCTGTGGACCTTTTGCGCCAGCTGTGTGTAGGCCAGACAGCTCTCCTCAATGCCTTCATTGACCACGACAAGAAATTGGCCCAGGTGGTTGCTTTCATGGAGGGCATACATTCCGACGTGGGTGGGCTGCACCGGACAGTCCAGGCTTTGTCATCAACAGTGACATCTGCCCTGCAACCGGCACATACTCACAGTCCAGCTCCAGTCCCTTTGTCCACCCCCCTGGCAGTGGCCAAGTCTGATGATAGTGACCACGGTCCACATACATCAAAGTCACGATACAGCACACGGAGCACACAGCAGCAGCAACCCAAGCGGTCCCGGGAGCAGACACCATCCCCACAGAAGACCAAAGGCACCCCAGAGCGCAGGGAGAAAAGCCCGTCAGGCGACACCAGTGGACAATTAGCAAAGCAGCAGACCTCAGGCACACATGCCTCAGTGGCATCCCCATCCAAGGACTCTCCTGCCCCTAAAGCATCACGCAAAGATAATCGTACAGTGTCTGTGCCCACCAAGGAGGTGGTGCATGCCAAGTGTACACCTAGGAAGGGCTCCAAGGCAGTATCACCAACCACCTCAACTCCCATTCCAAGCCCAGTGAAGCAGGGGCCTGAGGGCACTGTAGGGGTAACACCTAGTAAACAGGGGAAGAGGGGGCAGAGGCGAAGCAAGGCAAAGCGTTCCGCTGGGTCCAGCACATCACCAGAGGGGCTGCCAGCCCCTGCACCTGCTGCAGCAGTGGTGGTGAGTGTGCCTGTTGTGCCCACACCACTCCCCATTGTTCCAAAGTCAGGCAAGCCATTTAGGATCCACAAGAAGTGGAAGGGCACCCCTCCACAATCTCCCAGTCACTCCGTGACTCCCGTCTGCATGGCTCCACCTCCACGTGCCACTACACCACCTGGTCCAAACAGCCCTGCGGCTTGCCAAGCCACTGAGAGCTCTACCTCAGCTGTTCCACTCTCTCCCCGGTCAAGTGCCCCAACAGTCCCCGAGACACAGCCAGCTCCCAGTCCGCCTGACAGCCAAGTCTGAGTGTTAGTCACCCTCACAAACCTATGTCTCACACAGGTGGGCCTGTACTGCACATTGTTGCCCCCTGACTGTGTTGCTGACCCTGGAAAGGTACAGTCACACACATTCCCTGTGCAGCTTCTCATAGACTCAGTCTGCACTTTGTCCTGCCCACTGGCCTTGTCGTTCACTGCTATGTTGGACCCTTCCCTGTGTAGTTTCTCAAGGACTCAGTCTGCACCCTGGACTGGCCACTGACCTTGTTGCTCTTTGCTGTGTTGGACCTTTCCCTGTGCAGCTTCTTATGGACTCAGTCTGCACTTTGCCCTGCCCACTGACCTTGTTGCTCTTTGCTGTGTTGGACCCTTCCCTGTGCAGCTTCTCATGGACTCAGTCTGCACTTTGTCCTGCTCACTGGCCTTGTTGCTCTTTGCTGTGTGCCCCCTGCCTGTGCAGCGTCTCATGGACTCAGTCTGCACTTTGTCCTGCCCACTGGCCTTGTCGTTCACTGCTGTGTTGGATCCTTCCCTGTGCAGCTTCTCATGGACTCAGTCTGCACTTTGTCCTACCCACTGGCCTTGTTGCTCTATGCTGTGCTGGACCCTTCCCTGTGCAGCTTCTCATGGACTCAGTCTGCACTTTGTCCTGCCCACTGGCCTTGTCGTTCACTGCTGTGTTGGACCCTTCCCTGTGCAGCTTCCCATGGACTCAGTCTGCACCCTGGTCTGGCCACTGGCCTTGTTGCTCTTTGCTGTGTAGGACCATTCCCAGTGCAGCTACTCATTGACTCAGTCTGCACTTGGTCCTGCCCACTGTCCTTGTTGCTCTTTGCTGTGTGCCCCCTGCCTGTGCAGCTTCTCATGGACTCAGTCTGCACTTTGTCCTGCCCACTGGCCTTGTCGTTCACTGCTGTGTGCCCCCTGTCTGTGCAGCTTCTCATGGACATGCTCTGCATCTTGTGCCTTGCTCTTCTCTTCTCATGATACCTATCTGTGCAATATGTGATTAAACACAGTTGCTCCTGTTGTCTATTTTGTCAGTGTCCTTACTGATTAAAGTTCTTTTGCTGTGTGTAAATGGTTTACTGTGCCACATGGTCTGTGTGGCACCTCAACATGGTGAATGTTTGGGCTCATCTACTCTCTTTTTTGGGGGGGTGACAGGGTCTTCATTTCTTTTTGACCCAGATACTTGTGGTGGCAATGGTGTCAATTTCGAATGGTTAGCAGTAGTCATTTACTTGATTGGTTCATGTTGGCTCTATTGTACACATGTCGGGGGGGGGGGTCACTGCCAGCATGGAGTGGGTTTCTGCACACAGTGTTGCAGGCAGGCTGTCCAGGGTCATCATGTATGTGTGTTCTTCCTTTATGTGTGCCTAGTGGTGTATGTGTGTGGTCATCTTGTGATGGCCAGTCATCCTAGTCCCATGGCTTACTTTCCATTTGTGCTCTTGGATGGCAAGGTAGTGTGCAGTGTGAAGAGTGTGAGTTTGTGGGGAGTGTTGATGTGTGCATGCTTCTGCAATGTCAACTACACACATGTGTCACCCGGCAGTTGTGTGCCTGTTGTTTTTATTGTTCATCCCTGTGGATGTGGTTGTGTGAGTTGTATGTTGTGCACTGTGCAGTGTGTTGGTGTGTCCTTGCAGTTCTGTCTGACTCCTACTTGTTGTTTTTGTCACTTGGGAGTATCCAGAGAGTTTTACTGGCAAGTCGGTGTCGTGTTTTGTTGCACATTCATGTGTCTTGTTGCTGTTTGTGGGGACTGTGCAGACCTGCTGCTCCACACTGCCATTGTGGTTGTGTTTTCTCGTGCCTTGCTGTCACGTGGTGCCTTCTTGCCTCCGGTGTGGCATGTTGTGTGTGTTGTCATGCCCTGCCCTATATGTGCATTAAGCTGCCTATCCCTACTGGCATGCAGTACACTTCACTTTGGTGTGAGCTGTCCACTTGGTTTGTATGTGTGTGTGCCTCCCCAGATTTCATTTGTGCCACTGTGCTTTGTGGTGCAGTTCCTTATCCAGGGTCAATGTGTCACTCAGGGCATTTCCCCAATGGGTCATGTGTGATGTTCTGGTGCTGTTTGTCAGTCATGGTTGCTCCTGTGCAGTTCACCTGTGTGTGCTGCCCAGTCCTGTGGTCAAGTTGTTTCCACCGTTGTGTCCCAGACTTGTGCATGTATTGGGTGTTGTGTTGTATGTATGTGTGTTGTTTGTGTTTTTACTTCACTTCCTGGGTGTGCTGTTGTGTTTGTGCTGTGCTGTATGGTGTTGTGTGGGTTGCTGTTCTGTCACTGATGTCTGTGTGTGTCTGGTATGCTTGGTGTGCACACACTGCTTGTTGTGCATGCAGTGCTGTGTGTGTATCTTGCCTTGTGATTGCCTGGTGTGCATCCGCTGATGTTGTGCTGTGTTTGCCATGTGATTGTTCTGCCTGTGCATCTGTTGTTGCTGTGGCTGTGTTGTTCTGTGATGGTGCCCTTTTTGTGTGTGTTGTGGTATGGTTGGTATGTTGTCTGTGCATTGTTCCTGAGTGATGTGGTTGTGCACTCCTGTTGTGTCTGTGCTCCCATTGCCTTTCCCCAGTTTAGCTGCACATGGCATGTCTGTTGTTGTTGTTGTGGCTCTGTGTGTGTTTCTGTTGGGCTATGTGTTTATCTGTTGTATTTGTTTCCACATTTGTGGTGGCATCCCTGTGTGTGTGTGATGTTTGTGACTGAGCCCAGGGTGTGTGGTTGTTTGTGTGTGTATTGTCTGTCAAGTATTGCCAGCCTTCAGTGTGTTTGGCACTGGTGTTGTGCGGTGCTGGTGTGAGGGGGGTATGTGTGTTGATTATTACTGGTGTTTGTCAGTCCTGAGGTGTGTAGATGGACCCTGTGTGTAGTGCTGCTGGTGTGTTCCTGTGAGGTAGTTGCATGGATGTGTGGCTGTTCCCAGTTTGACTTCAGGGCCTTCCTTTCATCCTTTCATCCTTGTGCCTATATGTGGTTTGCCTTGCTGACTCCGTGTGCTGTTGCACTGAGCTGTCTGTGGTTTGAGTTCAGTGACTTTGCTTTGATTGTGTGAGGGTGTTGTGCTCTGTTCCTTGTGTTGATGTGATGTACACATGCTTGGTGTGTGTCTCCATGGCCTTCCATTTGTGTGCAGCCCACTTTTGTTTCCCTGTTTGTTGTGCTCCATTGCTGTTGGCATGTGGGGTGTGCATGTGTGTGTGTGTCAGACTGGTATGTATGTGTGACTGTGCAGTCTGTGTGTCCATTTGGATGTTAATTCCTTGTATGTGTTAATTTGTTGCTTGTCCTCATTGATATTTCCCTGAGTGTGGTGTTGTGTGTATTTCCCTGGCCCTGTGCTACTCTGCTGTGTGTTGTGTGTTCCTGTGCAACCACTCCTGCAGTGTGTGTCTCCATGATTGTTTGTTGTGTGGTGCAGGGTGAGTATTGCCCTGGCTTGGTGTTGTGCATGGGGTGCACGGGGGGGCACATGGCATGTGCCTTCATGGGGTGTGCTAGTGTGTGGTGGGAGTGGGTGTGGCCATATGGTCTTTGTGCCCTGCCCATGCCTGGCACTGGCCCTGCCTTCTGCATTGTGCGCATGTATTTGCTTGTGTTCGCCGCTGCGGTGACGTGACCGGGACATTGCTGCATGGTGGCGGTAGCTGTGTGTCCAGGATCCAGCGGGGTGACTTTGTGACAGGTGAGTGATGTGTGGGTGCCCTTGTGGATGTGTCCCTGTCCCCCCCTAGGGTGTCTGATGTGGATTTGGACCCTGTGTCAGGCCGCATGTTGTGTGTTGTGTTGTTGCGTACCTGCGGCGGCGTCCGCGGCGGTCCATGAGTTCCTGGTAATGTAGCAGGTACAGCACCAGAAAGACGTGTAGAGCTGGGTCCATGGCGGCCGTGACCGGGACTCTGGTTTCACGCTCCGCTGTCGAGCTTCCGCCGTCTCTGATTGGGCGGTGTCTCCGCTGCGGTGCGTCTGCTTGCTTGAGTCATCCTAATTTGTGGAGCGGGGCGGACGTCATTCCGCATGGCGGTGAGTCTCCTTTGGCTCCCACTGCCGTGGTGGTGGGCGCACTTTGATGGCGGTGCGTGTCGCACCGCGGCGGTCGGGAATTGGCCTATGTTTGATCATACTAATATGGCGGGCGTGAGGACCGCTGCTAGCGGGCAGAAAAAGGCATTTTCCGCACCGCCAGCGCCGCGGTGGTCCCACCGCCCTACATCCTAATGGACCCTTTTTGTCCCAGTTGATTTTCAAAATGTTCTGTAACTGTTTGGATGCTTCCCAATTATCTGTAGAGGAGACATAAAAACAAGATATATTAATTAATTTGCTAGTATAAATAGTTGTTTTAGAAGCTTAGCAGCAGCATCAGATTATAAATATGATTTTACTTACTTTCTGGATTAGAAACTTGGGGGCCTATTATCAAAGTCCGCCCGCCCACCGCAACGGAGCACGGGACCGACCGCTGATGTTGTGGCGGTCCCGCCATGCAAATTAGGATGCGCCCGCCACACTGGTGGGCGTATCCTGGGCCATATACATTGCGGGTAGATCTGCTGGCTGCAGCCCCGCTCGCAATGTAAAAGTAGAGTGCACAGCATTGCCATGCACTACATGGCAGGCACCATAAGGTGCCTGCCATACCACCCACGCTATGGTACCTCCATGTGCATCCCCCACCCCCCCAACACCCTGGGGGCCCTCAACGGATCCCCAATGTTCAGGACCGCATGCCCTTCCATGGCGGCATCGCCACCATGGAAAGGTCAATTCACGCATGCATTATCATATAAATGGCGGTGTCTTGCAGACACCGCCACCATATTGTGGCCCTTTTCCTCTCGGTCGACAATTCGACCGGCGGAAAAGCGGCGGACCGTCTTTCCGTCTGACGCGGTCCCCATGCCATACTAATATGGCGGGGAAGAACCAGGGACATTTGGCGGGCGGATCACCACCGCCGGGCCAGCGGTAGCCACCGCCGGCCCGGCAGTGGCGATCTGCCAGCCATGGTAATAGGCCCCATGGATTTTCTTTAATGAAGTTCTGTGTTCTGGCAGCAATCCGGCAGAGTTTCGCCTTCTTGTTTCTTTTTGGTTTGAGGTGTAAAAGGATGTATGACGTTACAACGCATACTTTTACAACGCATGCACTTACAACGCAATTTTTACAACGCAACATCCACTACAACGCATTCCATTACATCGCATGACACTACAACGCATTTTTAAAAACTACCTTTACAACGCATTCCATTACATCGCATACTACCTTTACAACGCATAATATTACATTGCATTTAAGGTAAGTGTTGGATAGTATAGGGGTAAAAATTACTATTCTCACTCCAGGGGGTGCAACAGTAGGGTAAGTGTTGGATAGTATAGGGGTAAAAATGACTATTCTAACTCCAGGGGGTGCAACAGTAGGGTAAGTGTTGGATAGTATAGGGGTAAAAATTACTATTCTAACTCCAGGGGGTGCAACAGTAGGGTAAGTGTTGGATAGTATAGGGGTAAAAATTACTATTCTAACTCCAGGGGGTGCAACAGTAGGGTAAGTGTTGGATAGTGTAGGGGTAAAAATTACTATTCTAACTCCAGGGGGTGCAACAGTAGGGTAACTGTTGGATAGTATAGGGGTAAAAATTACTATTCTAACTCCAGGGGGTGCAACAGTAGGGTAAGTGTTGGATAGTATAGGGGTAAAAATTACTATTCTAACTCCAGGGGGTGCAATAGTAGGGTAAGTGTTGGATAGTATAGGGGTAAAAATTACTATTCTAACTCCAGGGGGTGCAACAGTAGGGTAAGTGTTGGATAGTATAGGGGTAAAAATTACTATTCTAACTCCAGGGGGTGCAACAGTAGGGTAAGTGTTGGATAGTGTAGGGGTAAAAATTACTATTCTAACTCCAGGGGGTGCAACAGTAGGGTAAGTGTTGGATAGTGTAGGGGTTTTACCCCTATACCATCCAATACTTACCTTAAATGCAATGTAATATTATGCGTTGTAATGGTATGCGTTGTAAAGGTAGTATGCGATGTAATGGAATGCGTTGTAAACGTAGTTTTTAAAAATGCGTTGTAGTGTCATGCGATGTAATGGAATGCGTTGTAGTGGATGTTGCGTTGTAAAAATTGCGTTGTAAGTGTAGTGCGTTGTAAAAGTTGCGTTGTAAAGGTTGTTCCCCGGTGTAAAATAATGATTAATTTTCGTGTCTTTATATAGTGTTGAATTATTAGTTTGTTGAATTTCACTGGTTTATTTTAATAGTGTGTGTTTTTCATTGGTTGTTATTTATTGTTTTGTTCGTTGTAATTAAGATTCAGGTATTGCTTTTTTTATTTTACTGCTTTAATCTCTTAAATGTGTATCATATTGTTTTATTTGTTAAATAATATGTGCATTTAATTTAAGTATAATATGTATATAGTTATTATTAGTGTGTTTATTATATATAGGCTTTCCTGTTTTCAGTTTCTATTTTTGGTAAATTCTGGTGGGATTTTTTCAGTTTTTCCAATACCTTAAAAAACAGTGGTTATCAGTGGTTATCAGTGGTTACACATTTTTGCGCCATTAAAAACAACAGAAACAGGGTTTTTCCAGTGTTTATGGAATTTTAATTTAATTTTAATTATTGCTTGCTTTTTGCACTGATAGTGCATGTGTATAGGTAGTGTGTGCACAGGGTATATGAGGACCAAATAAATTTTTACTGCACCAGAATGAACTACTAAATCAATAACATTCTTCATTAACTCTGAAAATTGTAAAGATGCTTTCAGCATACCATCTAGCAAGTGACAAGGATCTCTTACAGGGAAGCACTTCAGCTCAGGTATCGATTTTGACAGGCCATCATACAACTTGTTCATATACGTAGCTGAATTACTGCAAATACAAACAATATCAGTCCAATCTTAATTGAACTTGGTAGGAACTTTTTTCAGCAGCACTGTGTTCCATGTTTACCAAACGCCTGGTGTCATGTTTTCACCACTATCTCAGATGCTAGGTGACAACATTTTTTTCACATATACCTGTCACTACATCTTGCATTGAATGTTTGAAAACTGGGCTGTTTGGCAATTTCCTTACAATCAATACTGACTCACTAGAAAGGGGGGCAGATGTATCAAAGGATTTCACCCATTCTCTGTCTGTGGGTAAATGTGATGCTACATATTAGGAAAGATTCTAATGAAACCAGCCATTTTACCTGTCAGTGAAGTCAAATGTAGCCAAAATTTCAAAAATGATTTTGATATTTCCCGATTCTCTACAGTTTATAAAATAACTAAATAAGACCTAAAAATGCATCTAAACACTGCATCTTTAGACCAAAGATCACAAACCTAAAAAAATGCAGAAGGAAGAAGAGACAATGTTTCAGTGACATCCCTAAACAACAAATCTAAAGCAGATTATTGTTAGCCCAGTCTTTCTTGATACTACCTTGTATAACAAAGTTACATTGTATTGGCCGCTTAAGGACGAAATAAAAATGGCTCTTTCACTCATCTTTTCCTTTCTTTGAATGGCACTTAGTTTGTGGTTGCAAAGGAAAACTAGGAAGTTTGGTATCAAACATCTCAGCACATTAAAGCCACACTGATGCCAGTGTGGCATTTAATGAAAAATGCACTCAGAGGGCATCTTGGAGATGCCCCCTGAAAAACGACCAGCCTCTGGTGGGTTCCCTGACTGGTACACACCACCCTGCCACCACAAGACTTGTTTATGGGCACCTGGGGTGGGAGCCTTCGCTCCCTGAGCCCACAAACAAACCCTTTCCTGGGGGGGGGAGGTCCCATCTCCCCCATGCCAGGAAGGGTCATCTGTGGCAGGGGAGCTTCAAAGGCCTTGCAGCCTTTGTAATGCGACCCCCAGCCTCTCCTGTTATCAGGAGCTGGACCCCTTCCTGTCTCCCCTCGTTTTTGGTGGGAAGACAGGTGGGAAAAATTAGCCAGCCCAGATGATGTGCCCACCTCTTGCATCCCCACCCCTCAGATGGGGGAGGCGAGGTGAAGCCCACTCTTCAGTGCCCACCATCTTGCAGATGGCAGGCACTTCCCAATCAGGATTAAGGATTTTGCGTACTCTACCCTAAGGGGTGAGCACACCAAGGGTGTAGTCATCCTAAGGTCAGCAGACCATAGGCTACTGACCTCGAGACCCCTAAAACGCTCCCCTAAATACAGTATTTAGAGGGCAGCCCTGAACCAAGAAGTCAGACAAGAAACCAGAAGAAGAAAAGAAGAAGAAGGACCGAACAGCCGTGCCAAAGCTAACAACAGGAGGACGCCCTCTGACTTGGCCCTAGCCCTACCGGCCTGTCCCCACCTTGAGCAAAACCCCGGTGTGTCCTGCAGCCAGCAACCTCGAGAAACATGGAGGAAGTGCCTGCCTTCAATCCCAAAGACTCTGTCTCCAGTGAACACCGGATTTGTTTAACAACAGCCTCCAGCTCCACAAGGATCTGTGATTCTGCACCACTCTGCACCCGACGCCCCCGGCCTGAGTTTGAGTGGCCCAACACCAAGAGGAGGTCTCGCCGGCAATCCTGACCCAAGATCCGGTGATTCTTGACCTACCTCAAGCCTCCAGCCAACGCCTGCAGCCTCAAACCGGAAGGCTCCCCCCCACTGCGACCATGAGCCGGTAAGAAGATCTGACCCTAAAAGGCACCCCTGCACCTGATGCCCCACGGCCTTGGGTGGCCAACCTGACAGTGCCTTACCAACCCCCAGCATCCCAACTTACCTCTCCAAGTGGTGGTCGCACCCAGAAGACCTTCGTCCCCGAGCCTGCAGTGTGTTTGCAAATCGGAGACTCCCCATTGAAAGCTGCAGGGCGTCCGACGCCAAAACAGCACTCTGCACCCGGCCGCCCCAGTGCCACTGAGGGTGCAATTTTTGTGTATGGCCTAAATCCCCATTTGCCCTGAGATTAAGTCCAGGAACTTTGCTCCCACAACCGAGTGGCCTGCTCTTCAACAGCCACCAACTGGAGGCCCCCATAACACTGAGCCTCAGCACTCTGCACCTGGCCGCCCTAGTGATGCTGAGAGTGTAACAAGAGTGCATCCTTGACCCTGGGGGACCCCTGAGTCTAACCCCAGAATACCAAATCCCACAACAAAGTACTTACCTGCTAACCAATAACTCTGATTTCCTCTATAGGATAACATGGACTGTTTTTCTATGAAAAGTTTAAAAGTGTGGAGTTGGAAAACCTAAGAAATCCTTTTAAAATTGTACTAAATAAGAAAAACGCTTTTACTCGCCTGTTTGCAGGAAATGTCCCAGTCAAGTATTTAGGTATAATGTACTTTGTAAGAAAAGTAATCTGCAAAGTATAATCTACTGGTCATTTTACTAAAAAGCCTATACAAAGAATATGTACTGTATTTCCAAAGCACTGCATTTTCAGTAACAATACTGTAATCAAAACAAAGGGCATATACAATTGCAATCCAAACTGTGTTACAACTGCGTTACTACTGTGAAGTATGTATTGCTTACCTGTGCCAGGTTTCCTTGGTTCTAGAAAATAAAATAACTAAAAGAATATTTTTATACAAAAACAATTGGTCTGAAGTTCAGTCTTTGAGTGTGTGAATTCATTTGCTGACTGAGTGTGTACAACAAATGCTTAACACTGTCCTCTGATAAAGGCTTACTGCTCGACCACACTACCACAAATAGAGAGTGAGGTGCTATCTACTTTACCTCGGCCTACCTTTTGGGTTTCACTGGACTCTGTGCACACTATACCTCAATTTGGCGTAGTATATACAGAGCCAACTTCCTACATTGGTGGATCAGCAGTGGGATATACATCTTTACATGTGTTGGACTACTTGGTTACCACCTGATCTCACGGCAGAACTCTTAAATTGTCTTTAAAATTCAGATTTTTTTGAATTTGGCGATTTTTTCCCAAATTACTAAAAGTCTTCTTAGGGCCTTGGTTAAGTCCCTTTAGAATTTTAGAAAAATAAAAGTTCCCTTTAGCTCAGATTAGAGGGGTTAGAAAACTTTTTAACAATGTCTGTAAACAAGAACCCAACTATTAGTGAAGATAACCACAATGGCATAGAGGACCAGGTTGAGGAGCTTGATCTCACCCCTTACCTTCTGTCAAGAATTCCTGTCATGCGAGGGGAAGAAAACGGTAACCAGCGAAAACGGACTACATCTCCCAGGATGCTTAGCGGTTGAGAGGTTATGTAAACAGGAGAGCTGTTACATAACTCAAGGAAAACACGCCCTTATGTAAACAGGAGAGCTGTTACATAACTCAAGGAAAACACGCCCTTATGTAAACAGGAGAGCTGTTACATAACTCAAGGAAAACACGCCCTTATGTAAACAGGAGAGCTGTTACATAACTCAAGGAAAACACGCCCTATAAAGGGAGGAACCGGGAGGTACAACGCTGTCGGATATTGTGTTTACACCGACGTACCTGCTTCGTGAAGAGCAGTGTTCCGGAGTGGTGCTCCAGTAAGGCAAGAACGGAGGTAGGTCGAGTCGTTACTCCCTGGGCCGTGTCTTGCCCCATCGTCACCTGTGAAGGACCCGGAAGCTCTACCGGTCAACCATTGAGCTTCGCTTTTTGACTCGGCTGAGTCAAAGCGCAGTGGCGCTTTTGCTGGTTGGAGTCGTAACTCCCAGCCCGACCAGAGATACAGGGACTGCCAGCTGTAACGCACACCAGGAGGTGTTTGCCGCGTTACAGACTCGGAAGTCCACAGGATCGATCGAGCGGCTGCTCTCGGTTCAGTCTTCTTGCTTTTTGATTGGGGTATCGGTGACGCATCACCAGGAGAGGACTCCGCGTCCCGGTGCAGTCTGAGGAAGAGGTTGAGCGGCTGCTCCCTTTAGGTAGAGACCCCGGCTGGGTGTTTCCCTGACTCCTCGATTCTCCCCAACACTCTTTGTGCCCCTCACAGCCTACCGATTGGCATTGTCGGCCATTTCATTTCTGCCCTCTGTTGGCAGACGCCGGGATCGGCGTATATGCAGAGGACGGTTAGGACCATCCGTGCGGTGGGCTGGTAACGTACTTAGCCTGGAGGATTCCAGTGACTATAACTTTTGTTTATTCTTTGTTTTATTTTTGCCTTCATTAAAATAACTAACCCTTCACAAGTGGTTGCGTCCTCATTATCGTGTCTGTTAAACGATCCTGAGACGTTCAGGGCGTTACAAAATATCCGACCTTAATACACTAACTGTCTCCCGGTCGATAACAGACATGGCAACACTTGATGATGTGCTGGCTGCTTTAGCGACCGTGCAAGTTGAATTGGCTGCCTCTAGGCAAGAAACAGCCGATGTAAAAGCCAGACTGGATGCTATCCACTTGGACCCGCTCACGCCCAGCACCTCCCTCACGGACCAGACCCCTGCTGTAGTAGTGGAAATGCCGGTAGCCATCCCCTTGGCAACACCAGAGAGGTACAGTGGGGATCCTAACACAGTGCAGGTATTCCTCACACAAGTGGCGCTACATCTATCGTGCAAACCAAAGGCGTTCCCCACGAGTCAGGCTCGTGTGGCTTTCCTTATTTCCTATTTGGCTGGAAACGCGGCACAATGGGCCGTACCTCTGGTGAGCAGGGACGACCCCATCTTATGTGATTGGGGTGCTTTTCGCGAGGAATTCCTGAAGGTATTCGACAGAAGGGCTGACTCGTACACGGCGGACCGTGAAATGCTTGAGTTGAGACAGGGATCCAACGACCTGGTGCAGTATCTCAACGCGTTCCGACGGCTGGTTGCGGAAACCAAGTGGCCTGTTGCTAAACAGACGGCGCTCTTCCATCACGGGCTGTGCGATGAGCTCAAAGACGCCGTGGCTCATATTGACCCTCAACCCAAGACATGTGAGGGCCTTATCAACCTGGTATTACGGCTGGAACATAGGCTAAGTGAAAGAAAAGGGGATCATGGGAGAAAAGGAAAATCCCTTCCATCCTATGTGACGGTGGGAAGTCCTGAAACTTCCACCGCATCCAAGGGAGAACCCATGGACATCGGCGCAATACGAGCGAGCCTCACAGCCACGGAGAAAGAGTCACGCCGTAAACAAGGATTGTGCCTATATTGTGGCAAAAAAGGCCACTACGTACGTGAATGCCCTGCCAAACCGAAGACGTCACGTTATCGGGCCAACCGGTCGGTAACAGCCGTGGTGGACATACCGGCGGAAAACTAGAGGACTCCCAGACCAAAGAAGGGGCATCTCGGAGTCACTCATCCATCCCTTCACTTTCCAACTCGGTCACTAAGGGACACCGACACCTGTTTCTCACGGTGCACGTGGGAGTGCATGACCAGTGGATACCCGTTGTGGCCATGGTGGATTCAGGGGCCACTGGCATGTTTATGGACCACAACGAGGCATGCAGGCTAGGGCTAGTGCTTCTTCCCAAAGCTGTACCCGAAGACGTCTATGCTGTAGACGGAAGGCGATTGGTGACGGGGCCCATCGGGCAGCACACGGGGGTCCTTCCGATGAGATATGGGAGGAACCATTTGGAACAAATCGATTTTAACATCATCCGAGCGCCCCAATATGGCGTCATATTGGGATTGCCGTGGCTACAGAAACACAACCCCTCTGTGGATTGGCCAACACATCGCGTCGAAATGACGTCACCGTATTGCATCCTGCATTGTGGAAAAAGAACGGAATCCCTTGACGCAGATGAGAGCGGGAGTCAGACGGTGGCTACAGCGGCAGAAAAAGATGTGGCTCTCCCCCAGGCTTATCACAGTTTTGAGGATGTATTTGATGAGGTGAAGGCGGAAGTGCTACCACCACATAGACAGTTTGACTGCCAGATCGACCGATGCCAGGGGCCAGCGTTCCCAGCGGCAGGCTGTATGCCCTGACGGAGCCTGAAAACGTGCATCTCCGGGGGTACCTGGATAAACTCCTCAAGCTAGGATTCATCCGCCCGTCCAAGTCTCCGGCCGCCTCGCCACTCTTCTTCATCCCGAAAGCTAATGGGGAGCTGAGAGCCTGTGTGGACTTTAGGGCATTGAATGCAATAACCATAAAGAATCGGTACCCCTTGCCTCTCATCAGTGTACTTCTGGAACAGGTCAAGAAAGCTCGTATCTACACCAAGTTGGATTTGAAAGGGGCATACCATCTGGTGCGCATGAGGGACGGAGACGAGTGGAAGACCGCCTTTAAGACCAGGTTCGGCCTTTTTGAGTACCTCGTCATGCCGTTCGGTCTGTGCAACGCCCCGGCAGCCTTTCAGTACTTTTTGAATGAGGTATTCAGAGAGGAGTTGGATATCTACGTGGTCGTATATATCGACGACATCCTCATCTACTCGTCCAGTGTGGAGGAGCACGTACACCACGTCAAAGCTGTGCTCCAAAAGCTGAGGGAAAACAAGCTGTTTTGTAAACTCAGCAAGTGTGACTTCCACGTCACGTCCGTGGAATTCCTCGGAGTGATGCTGAGTCCAGAGGGACAGGAGATGGCAGAACGAAAGATCAAGGCGGTGAAAGAATGGCCTGTGCCCCAAAGCGTGAAGGACGTCCAAAGTTTCATTGGCTTCGCCAACTTTTACAGGCGGTTTATAGATGGATTTTCAGGATTGGTGGCCCCAATCACACAGCTACTGAGGAAGTCCAAGGAGTTTGTCTGGTCCCCTGAAGCGAACACAGCCTTTGAGGCCCTGAAAACCGCCTTTGGTAAGGCGCCGGTGTTGGCTCACCCCGATCCGGATCTCCCCTACGTGGTGGAAGCGGACGCTTCGGATGTGGCGCTGGGGGCTATCTTGTCCCAACGCAACCACGACACAGGGGTGCTTCATCCCGTTGCGTACATGTCCCGCAAACTCAACGACGCCGAACGCAACTACCATATTGCGGAGAAAGAGCTTCTCGCAATCAAGGACGCCTTCACCGAATGGAGGCATTGGTTGATGGGGGCACGACATGTGGTATCGGTGTACACGGACCATCGGAATCTACAGTTCATGACGGCCGCAAGACACCTTTCTCCCAGGCAGCTGCGGTGGATGATCTTCTTTGCGGGGTTCAACTTCCGCATCACATATCGGCCGGGGACGGAAAACCGGAAGGCGGACGCCCTGTCCCGTCAATCTGCAGTTAAGGAACCATTGCCTGCGACCGAGCGTTCCATCATTTCCCAGAGGATGGTATTGGGGGTTATCCAACCGGATACTTTCCTGAGGGGAATAAAGAGAGGGATCAGGTCATTCACATGGCGGAGGTGGCTCCTCAGTCACAGAGAATGGCAGCTGAAGGACGGGATACCCCTAAAGGGCAGGTGCCTATTGATACCCACGCCTAGGCTAAGGAAACAAGCATTCATTTGGTGCCATGACTCTCCATGCGCAGGTCATTTGGGCTTTGAAAAAACGGTGGCTAGCATGGGACGGCATTTCTGGTGGCCAACCATGAGAGTGGATGTCAGGAGGTGGGGACAGGAGTGTCCTACGTGTGCTACCATGAAGGCCGACCATGGCCGAACCCAAGGGCTCTTACATCCACTTCCGACCCCGGATAGACCATGGGATAGCATATCACTGGACTTCGTGGTGGGCCTACCGGTAGACCAGGGGATGACGGCAATACTGGTGGTGGTGGATTACTTGACGAAAATGGGGCACTTCATCCCCTGCAAGAGAGTCCCTACGGCCGGGGAATTGGCGTCACTACTTCTAAAGAATGTGGTACGACTGCATGGATTACCTGGGGTGATCGTGTCGGACCTGGGGTCGCAGTTTACTGCGCAATTCTGGAAGACTTGGTGCACTGCGCTGCATGTTAAGACCGCCCTGTCCACCAGCTACCACCCTCAAACGGACGGCCAAACCGAGCGCCTGAACCAAACGCTCAAACAGTATCTGCGATGTTTTGTGGACCAGGGCAGGGAAGAATGGGTCGACTTGCTATGGGTTGCAGAGATAGCCTATAACAACGCCACTCACAGCTCCACACAGTCATCTCCGTTCTATAGCAACTATGGCCAACATCCCAGGTTCTTGCCATTTCTACATCCGTTCAGAGAGGACAGGATTCCCGCCACAGCGGACAGGGTGGCACACATAAAAGACACGTTGATGCGCTCAAGGGCTGTCCTAATAGAGGCCAAGAGAAAATACAAGGCTGCGGCAGACAGGAAGAGAAGGCCCGGGCCACTGTACCGCACTGGAGACTACGTCTGGATATCCACAAGAAACATGAGGTTTCGAAAGAACAGTGTGTTCCATCCCAAGTACATGGGCCCCTATCGAATTGCCAAGTGTATGGGTCCCGTGAACGTGAAGGTGTGCTTGCCCCAGTCATTGCGGATACACCCTGTCTTTCATGTATCATTGCTCAAACCTGCACCCTCCAAGCCGTCTGGGACACCTAGGCCGGTATGCGTGGAGTTGGAGGTGGAGTATGAAGTATCGGGCATACGGGCGTCCAAATGGCGCAGGGGGAAGCTGTGGTACCTGGTTGCGTGGAAAGGCTATGGCCCGGAGGAGCAATCATGGGAACCGGCTGAAGGGGTTCATGCTCCGCGCTTGGTCTCCTTGTTCCATCGGCGTTTTCCTGCCAGCGCTGGACCCGTGGGGAGCCGCTGAGAGGGAGGATGTACTGTCAAGAATTCCTGTCATGCGAGTGGAAGAAAACGGTAACCAGCGAAAACGGACTACATCTCCCAGGATGCTTAGCGGTTGAGAGGTTATGTACACAGGAGAGCTGTTACATAACTCAAGGAAAACACAAACTGATGTAAACAGGAGAGCTGTTACATAACTCAAGGAAAACACGCCCTTATGTAAACAGGAGAGCTGTTACATAACTCAAGGAAAACACGCCCTTATGTAAACAGGAGAGCTGTTACATAACTCAAGGAAAACACGCCCTTATGTAAACAGGAGAGCTGTTACATAACTCAAGGAAAACACGCCCTATAAAGGGAGGAACCGGGAGGTACAACGCTGTCGGATATTGTGTTTACACCGACGTACCTGCTTCGTGAAGAGCAGTGTTCCGGAGTGGTGCTCCAGTAAGGCAAGAACGGAGGTAGGTCGAGTCGTTACTCCCTGGGCCGTGTCTTGCCCCATCGTCACCTGTGAAGGACCCGGAAGCTCTACCGGTTAACCATTGAGCTTCGCTTTTTGACTCGGCTGAGTCAAAGCGCAGTGGCACTTTTGCTGGTTGGAGTCGTAACTCCCAGCCCGACCAGAGATACAGGGACTGCCAGCTGTAACGCACACCAGGAGGTGTTTGCCGCGTTACAGACTCGGAAGTCCACAGGATCGATCGAGCGGCTGCTCTCGGTTCAGTCTTCTTGCTTTTTGATTGGGGTATCGGTGACGCATCACCAGGAGAGGACTCCGCGTCCCGGTGCAGTCTGAGGAAGAGGTTGAGCGGCTGCTCCCTTTAGGTAGAGACCCCGGCTGGGTGTTTCCCTGACTCCTCGATTCTCCCCAACACTCTTCGTGCCCCTCACAGCCTACCGATTGGCATTGTCGGCCATTTCATTTCTGCCCTCTGTTGGCATACGCCGGGATCGGCGTATATGCAGAGGACGGTTAGGACCATCCGTGCGGTGGGCTGGTAACGTACTTAGCCTGGAGGATTCCAGTGACTATAACTTTTGTTTATTCTTTGTTTTATTTTTGCCTTCATTAAAATAACTAACCCTTCACAAGTGGTTGCGTCCTCATTATCGTGTCTGTTAAACGATCCTGAGACGTTCAGGGCGTTACACCTTCACTTGTCTTTCAAGGAGGTAAGGTCCCTATGTAAAATTAAAAACATAACCATGGGATCCCATCCCACCAAACAAAAGCTCCAGGAGCTTATGGCTGGGTATGCTAAGGACCACCCATCTGAAAATGGTGACGACCAATCAGATAAGGAAGAAGATGGAGGGGGTGAGGAGGTAGATCAACCTCCCCCACTTCATAGGTAGAAAAGGGCTCAAGTGCCCCTGACTCCAAGAGCAAACCTCTTAGTACCTAGAAGTCACACAGGTGGATCAGGTACTACTGAGGACATTGAGGACAGCCTCAATGAAGAGGACAGCCTGCTAGCAAGGTTGACTAAAATATTGCAACTAGAGACCAGACTCCTGGCTCTAGAGAGAGAGAGAGAGAGCAGAGATGGACCTAGCACCCATCAATGGTGGCAGCAATTTACTTAATAAGGATGATGAGCTATCTTATGATCCTAAAATCCCCAAAGGGATTGCCTCTAAATATGAAGAGTGGTAATATCACAAAATGGTTCATAGCCTTTGAGAGTGCTTGTGAAATGAGAAAAGTGAAGAAGTCACACTGGGGGGCACTCCTTTGGGAACTGTTCTCTGGTAACTGTAGAGACAGACTCCTGACCCTTTCTGGGGCAGATGCTGGGTCTTATGACCTCATGAAGAAAACTCTGATTGAGGGATTTAGACTCACAACTGAGGAATATAGAATTAGATTCAGGGGGGCTTACAAAACCCAATCCTGGATTGACTTCGTAGACTACTCAGTTAAAGCAGTAGATGGTTGGTTAATTGGACACAATGTGCATGATTTCAATGGACTTTAAAATCTGTTTATGAAAGAACATATTTTAAGTAATTGCACTAATGAAAAGTTATATCAGAATTTGGTAGACCTAGGTCTAATTTCTCCCCAAGAATTGGAAAGAAGGCAGACTAGTGGGTCAAGACAAGGGTGACAAAAACAACCACTGGGGGTGACCAAAAGAAAGGGGTTACAAAACGTCCACAGGGGAAAGGTGGGGAGAATCCCCAAGATAAAAAGCCTGAGTCTTCTAGAGGGCCCCAAAAACCTGCACAACTGGGTGGGTCCCAAAACTCTTCACAGTCCAATAATAGGTACAGGGGAAAGAACTTTGATCCTGCAAATGCCTAGTGTAAGAGCTGTGGAAAGTTGGGACACTTAACTGGAGATGCTACTTGTCCTAACAAGAAACTACCTAGTCCTAGTACAGCGACTCCTGGTGTAGCAAGTCTCCCAAATGGGATCAATAGTGTGCCAAGAGCAAAACGGGTTGCACACTGAAGCAGTTCTAGTTTCAGAAGGGGAAGTTAAGTTTGCCACTGTGGCTTTGTGGCCACCAGATTAAAAGAAATATTTGCAACACCCTTGGATTAATGGAACTAGGATAGAAGGTCTGAGGGATACAGGTGCCAGTGTCACTATGGTGAGAGATACACTGGTTTCCCCTGGGCAATACTTGATTGGGAGAACTTACCCAGTCACCAATGCTGGCAGTGTTACCACTAACTATGCAATGCCTATGGTGAAATTAGACTGGGGGGGTTACTGGCCTGAAACAGGTAGTGATCTCTCCAAAGTTTCCAGCTGCATGTCTGCATGGCAAAGAACTGGAAACCTCAGAATGGGCTGAGGTAGAATTAAAAACCCATGCAGCAATGTTGGACATCCCTGAGATAGTGTGTGTAAAAATAAGAGCACAGAGCAGAAAACAGGGTGAAAAAGAAGTGTTGGAGCTTGAAAGTATGGCCCAACCTTCCAAGAGCAAAGGTAAGAAGACTGGGAAACCAGCTTCTGTACAGCAAAAGGATCAGGACCCCTCTCCTCAGGGAGAGGACTTGGACACCCAAGAGGAACCTGAGCCCATGGAGCTTGACCCCTATCAGGTTGAACTGTTAGGCCCAGGGGGACCCTCTAGGGACAAGCTGTGCCTTGGACTGAAGGACTGTCCAAACTTGAAAGCCTGAGGCAGCAAGCTGCTGCACAGGAACAGGGAGATGTCAGTGGTACCCACAGAGTTTATTGAGAAGAGGAACTACTGTACACTGAGGCCAGAGACCCCAACCCTGGAGCGACTAGGAGAGTGTTAATGCCTCAGAAGTACAGGGAGTTCCTCCTAACTTTAGCTCATGACATACCCCTAGCTGGACATCTGGGCCAAGCCAAAACATGGGAAAGGTTAGTTAGCCATTTTTACTGGCCCCAGATGTCTCAGAAAGTAAAGGAGTCTGTCAGCTCCTGTGTCACCTGTCAAGTCAGCGGCAAAACCGGTGGACACCCAAAGGCCCCCCCCTGATACCACTACTACCCCTTTGAAAGGATATGTGTAGACATAGTGGGTCCACTTGATCCTCCCACAGCATCAGAAAACAAATTCATTCTAGAGGTAGTGGATCATGCCACTAGGTATCCTTACGACTACTAAAGCTCCTGCAGTAGCCAAGGCCCTCTTTGGTGCCGTCACCAGGGTAGGGTTTCCTAAGAAGGTGGTTTCAGACAGAGGTTCCAACTTCATGTCTGCTTACCTCAAACACAAGTGGAAGGAGTGTGGAGTGCAGTACTACACCATACCACCCACAAACCAATTGACTTGTTGAAAGGTTTAACAAGACATTGAAAGGCATGATTATGGAGCTCCCTGAAAAGCTCAAAAGGAGATGGGATGTCCTCTTACCATGCCTACTTTTTGCTTACAGAGAGGTCCCTCAGAAGGGAGTAGGGTTTTCCCCCTTTGAACTTCTGTTTGGCCATCCTGTGAGGCGACCACTCTGTCTTGTAAAGGAGGGTTGGGAAAAGCCTCTCCAAGAATCCAAAACATATTGTGGACTATGTGCTTGGCCTAAGGTCCAGAACGGCTGAGTACATGGGAAAAGCATCCAAGAGTCTTGAAGCCAGCCAGAAGCTTCAGAAGCAGTGGTATGACCAAAAAGATGCACTGGTAGAATTTCAACCAGGGCAAAAGGTGTAGGTTTTGGAGCCAGTGGCACCAAGGGCTCTCTAGGACAGATGGAGTGGCCCTCAACCCCTCTTAGAAAAGAAAAGTAATGTCACCTACTTGGTTGACCTGGCCACAAGCAGGACACCCAAAAAGGTGACCCATGTTTACCGCCTTAAGCTTTTCCATGATAGGGCTGACATCACCATCCTGATGGTGACGGATGAGGATCAGGAGACAGAGAGTGAACCTCTCCCTGACCTCCTCTCAAACAGCCCAAAGATGGGTCAGTAGATTGAGTTGTCTTTTCAGACACCCTCACTGCCCAACAACAGACTGATTGCAAGCAAGTCTCGCAGAAGTATGCAAAGCTCTTTTCCTTGACCCCTGGTCAGACAAACTTGTGTACCTATGATGTGGACACTGGTGACAGTTCACCTGTCAAAAACAAAATCTATCACCAGTCTGATCAAGTCAAGGAAAGCATCAGAGCTGCAGTCAGTGGTTATTGAACCCTCTGAGAGCCCCTGGTCCAGCCCAGTGGTTCTAGTCCCCAAACCTCATCCACATGGTGGAAAGAGAGAAATGAGGTTCTGTGTGGACTATAGAGGGCTCAACTCTGTCATCAAGGCAGATGCTAACCCTATCCTAAGAGAAGAAGAATTGATAGACATACTAGGTGCAGCCACATTTCTAAGTACCTTTGACTTAACTGCAGGGTACTGGCAGATTGGCATGGCACCAGGAGCAAAAGAAACAACAGCATTCTCCACGCCTGATAGGCATTATCAGTTTACTGTTATGCCCTTTGGTTTGGAGAATGCCCCTGCCACCTTCCAGAGGTTGCTGAATCAAGTCCTTGCTGGATTGGAATCCTTTAGTGCAGCTTATCTAGATGATATTGTTGTCTTTAGCTCCACCTGGCAGGATCACCTGATCCACCTTGGGAAGGTTTTAAATGCCCTGCAAACTGCAGGCATAACTATCAAGGCATCCAAATGCCAGATAGGGCAGGGAACTGTGGTGTACTTAGCCCACCTTGTTGTTGGAGGCCAAGTACAACCCTTACAGCCCAACTTCCAGGCTATCATGGACTAGGCAGCTCCAACAACCCAGACACAAGTCAGGGCATTCCTTGGCTTGGCTGGGTACTACAGGAAATTATGTGAAGGGATATGGGTCTATTGTGGCTTCCCCCACAGAACTTACCTCCAAGAAGATGCCCCAAAAAGGTAAACTGGACAGTTAGCTGTCAAATGGCACCCTGAAAGAGGCTATGTGCTCAGCACCATTTCTCAAAGCTCTAGACTATGCCAAGCAGTTCATTGTGCAGACTGATGCCCCTGAGCTAGGGATAGGAGAGGTCCTATTCCAGACCAATGATGAAGGCCAAGACCACCCTGTTGCTTTTATAAGCAGAAGGCTTCTCCCCAGGGAACAGCGTTGGAGTGCCATTGAGAGGGAGGCCTTTTGCTGTGGTTTGGTCTCTGAAGAAGCTGAGACCATACTTGTTTGGTACTCACTTCCTAGTTCAAACTGATCATAGACCTCTCAGGTGGCTAATACAAATGAAAGGTGAACATCCTAAACTGTTGAGGTGGTCCATCTCCCTACAGGGAATGGACTTTGTAGTGGAACACAGACCTGGGACTGCCCGTGCCAATGCAGATGGACTTACCGGGTTCTTCCATTTAGAAAATGAAAATTCTCCAGGGAGATATTAGTCTCATCCTCTTTCGTTTGGGGGGGGGGAGGTGGGAAGGTGTGAAAAAGTGCCCTCTGTCTGCATGGTTGCCCCCACTTTTTGCTGAATTGCTGATGTGCTTTGACTTAGTGTGCCCTGGGCTCCTGCTAATCAGGTGCTCAGGGCCTATGTTCTTTCCCTAAAACTGCATTGAAGCCTAAACCTTATTGGCATCTCTGGCCACAGGTCAGCCCCTGGGCACTGTGACCAGACAATGCCTCTAAGGGCTGCAGCACTTATTGTGCCACCTTTAGAGGTCCTATACCCTGACACTGACACACTGCCTTTGCAGGCTGCATGTCTTGGTGCAGAACAAAGTGAAGAGTCGATATGGCACACATCTCTGTGTCACAATTGTAGGGTGGAGTGCACTCCATTTTATCCATATATTCAATGTCATCATTGTTAACAATAGACTGCGTGCTTTCCGGAATCGCGGTCCGCCCTTCAACCATGGATTAAAATTACAAAACTGGATGAATCTTTTGAATTTTTGTGCAACAACACCTTTCAGCAGTGCTTCCGGCAAAGGAGCGATATCATGTTCCCTAACCTATTGTCACACATCTCTGTGTGCCATGCCTACAACCCACTGCCCTGGCATAGGTCAGTCACCCCTCTATCTGGGCGCACTATACCAGTGGTGAGGGTATGGGTGCATGAGCCCTGTACCCCTACAGTGTCTAAGTCCATTCTTAGACATTGTAAGTGCAGTGCTGCCATTAAGATTATACGGTGCTGGGAGTTTGTCATTACTCCACAGCTCCATAATGGCTACACTGAAAACTGAGAAGTTTGGTATCAAACTTCTCAGCACATTAAACCCACACTGATGCCAGTGTGGGATTTAATGAAAAATGCACACAGAGGGCATCTTAGTGATGCTCCCTGAAAACTAACGTACCACTAGTGTCTGGGCCGAGTGGCTGCTTTCTACTGCCACCATCAGACATGTTTCTGGACCCCTGGGTCGAGAGCCTGCTGACTGACTGACTGAGATATTTATTAAGCGCACTTATGCCGAGGCGTCTTGGCGCTGTGATAGAAGGAGGTGAGCGGAGAAGGTCTAAGATTTGGTGAAGAGCCAGGTTTTCAAGGCCTTTCTGAACAGGATCTTATTTGCTCCTAATCGTAGTTCTGTTGGTAGAGTGTTCCATAATCTTGCTGCCTGGAATGAGAAGGCCTTGCCTCCCCACCGGGCCCTCTTAAATCTCGATAGGCAGACTAGGCCCATACTAGTGGATCTGAGTGTGCGAGTTGGAGCATAGCGAGGGAAAAGAGACTTCATATCATCTGCACCTCCTCCATGCACAGCTTTATGTACAAGGCATAAGGTCTTAAACTGTATCCTATTACGCACAGGGAGCCAGTGGAGTCTCCTCATGTTTAATGATGTGGGATGATGTTTCGGGAGATCTAGCAGTACTCTTACTGCCGCATTTTGCAAGGACTGGAGCTTCGAGAGCTGTCGCTCACCAATCCCAGAATATAAGCATTGCAATAATCTATACGGGACAGGACTAAAGCCCTCACTACAGTTTTTCTTAAGGAAAGAGGGATAAAAGGCAGTATCTTCCGGAGCATCTTGATCATCAGGAAACAGGCCGAGGTAACCTGGTTGACTTGAAAAGTTAATGAAAGGTCTTTGTCAACCAGAAAGCCTAGGTTCTTCACTTTGGGTGCGGGAACTGGGCAGATACCTGTTTCTGGTGGCCACCAGAGGTGGTTCCAGATAGACGGTTTGTGACCGAATTCAATTACCTCCGTCTTCTCGGTGTTGAGCTTGAGAAAATTTGTGCTCATCCATCTCATCACACTGGAGAGGCAGTTTCTGAATCTCTCCGCAGTGACTTTGACACTTTGCGTCAGAGACACCACCAGCTGGGTATCGTCTGCATAAGATACTAGCTTTAACCCATGATGTTTTATTAGGTTTGCCAGTGGTTTTACAAACAGATTGAACAGTGTGGGGGATAGTGCTGATCCCTGAGGAACGCCACAAGGGAGAGAAAATTCTTCAGACTGAAGTCCATCCCAATGGATTTGCTGTGATCTAGAATCGAGGAAAGAATGAAGAAGCGCTAGAGCAGAGTCTTTAATGCCTAATAGATTCAGTCTTTCTAGTAATACTCTATGATTAACGGTGTCAAATGCCGCCGTTAGATCAAGAAGGACAAGGATAGCCCTGCCCCCATTATCCATGACTGTACGGATTTCCTCCGTTGCCATTATTAAGGCTGATTCTGTTGAGTGACGTGGTCTAAATCCATTTTGTGTTGTGTCCAAGGAGCTGTTCGTGTCTATAAATTCCATTAGCTCCCGGTTGATAGCGTTTTCTAGTATTTTAGATGGAAAAGGGAGACAGGAAATAGGACGGTAATGTTTAATATCCTGTGGGTCAAGTGAGGATTTTTTAAGAATGGGCCTTATGCAGGCCTTTTTCCAACTTGAAGGGAAAACTCCCGAACTAATGATCTTATTTAACAGGGGAGTCAAAGATGCACTTATTGCTGTAGGGGCCAGATGGAATATACGAGGAGGGCAGGGATCAAGGGGAGAACCAGATTTTATTTGAAGTAGAACATCACTGACTCGTTTTTCACCAAGAGAAGAGAATTGGGACAGGCCGTTGAGCAATATAGGATCCTCCATAGGGTTGCCTATATTCTTCCCAGGATCAGACTGAGACTTCTGGAGTTCATTATATACGTCTTGAATCTTACGTTGAGAGAAAAGGGCAAGATTGTCAACAAAGTTTTGATCCGGGCGAAAGATAATATCGTTGGGGCTCTTAGTAAGGGAGGTCACTATTTTAAAAAGTTCCTTAGAGGAATTTTGTGCCTCTTGTATTTTGTTTGTAAAGTATGTCGTTTTAGCTTGTTTGATTAAAGATTTATATTGTTCCAGAGTTTGATTATATTCCTTCTTTAGTACAGGACTGTAATCGGATCTCCAGAGACGTTCCTGCCGCCTACATTTAATTTTGGCAAGCTTCAATTCTGCTGTGTACCAAGGTGAGGTCAGTAAGCGTCTTTTAGGTTGGGAGTATTTCTCTGGGGCTAGTTTATCTATTGCTTTGCAAATCCAAGAATCGAAGTTAGTGGCCCCTCCATTACTATCCTCCAGGTGGGGAAAGCTATTTATCAGGGTATCAGCTAATTCCTCACTTTGTATGTCCTTCCAAGGACGGTTATTTACTAGCCGAGGGCGGGCTTTCCGTCCAATTGAGGAGAGGTAATAGTTCACTTTAAAATATATTACTGCGTGATTCGACCACGGGACCCGTTGTATATCTTTCACTTCAATCTTGTTGTTGTTAGTGAAGATTCCATCTAATATGTGCCCCGCTAAGTGAGTGGGTTGTGATATGATTTGCCGCAACCCATACCCTGCCATGTTATCAATTAGATTAGCTGAGTCTGAATTGTTTAGGTCATCTAAGTGGAAATTAAAATCACCTAAGACCGTAAGCGTTGCGGTATCAAAACAAGATTCTAGAAAAGTCTGTAGGGATTTAGTAAAAGGAGCTCTTGCTCCTGGTGGTCTGTAAATCAGTAGACCAGAAAGAAGTTCAGAGTTATTAAATTTTACAATAAATGACATAGCTTCGGCCTCTAGTGTGGATTCTTGTTTGAAGCAATTTTGAGGTGGGAGCGATAGATAAGCGCAATACCTCCTCCGACCGTTCCTGTTCTATCTACTTGCACCAGTGAGTAGCCTGGAGGGATAGCGATATTCCAATCTGGAGCAGAGGAGACGGATGCCCAGGTTTCCGTGAGAAAAACCAGGTCTGGACTAGGGGCTGATATAAGGTGCTCTAGTTCATATTTATGTTTTGACATTGACCTTGTATTAAATAAGACACAGTTCAGTTCGTTAGCGCTATTTGAAATGTTTCCAGAATTTGGGTTCACTGCTAATGAGTCAATGTTGCCAGTGGGGTGAGCCAATGGCCAGATGCAAGAATTGTTCAGAGTATCAATGGTGCTTGTAACCGGATTAAAAACTGTTTTCAGGCCACATGTTATGCAACAATTGGGGCCCACTGTATCATGATCGAGCAATAGGGCCGGCAGCAGGCACTTACCAGTGTTTAATGTCATAAGTTCGTCCTGCTGATAGCTGATTCTTTCACCACGCACAGAGCCCATGGCGCTGGCCGCGGTCTTGGCGCGGACGGGTGCAGACGGGCTTGCCTTTGGCGCGCCAAAGGCGCGCCAAAGGCGCGGTCGCGCCATTGCGTGTTTTATAGTGGGCGACGAAACAACTATAGCGCTGACCCAATCAGAGTGATCCCAGTCTAAAATGGGCTCCGCGCTATGAAATGATCGACGAAACTGATTCCCACGTTTTTTAAAAAACACAGTGCAATGTAACAAAATGTGCAAATAGCATTAGTTATTTTTAAAAGATTAAAAGGTGGCCTGAGCAACAATTGTAGGACAACAGTCTCTCTCCCCCCTTCTCATCAAGTGCGCGGTCGCGCCATTGCGTGTTTTATAGTGGGCGACGAAACAACTATAGCGCTGACCCAATCAGAGTGATTCCAGTCTAAAATGGGCTCCGCGCTATGAAATGATCGACGAAACTGATTCCCACGATTTTTAAAAAACACAGTGCAATGCAACAAAATGTGCAAATAGCATTAGTTATTTTTAAAAGATTAAAAGGTGGCCTGAGCAACAATTGTAGGACAACAGTCTCTCTCCCCCCTTCTCATCCTCATCATGCTCTCTGGGGCCTAAAATAATGCACATCCTGGGACGAGGTGCCAAGCCTCCCCCCCAGGATGGGCAGGGTTCACAAAGGGGAAGCTTCAAAGGCTTGCCGCCTTTGTGAGCTTCCCCAGGCCACTTGGTGCTCTCAGCAACTGGTCCCCACTGGTTCTGACCCCCACTTTGGGCGGGAGAACCGGCGGGAAAAACAAGTGAGGAAGAAAGGTAAGCCCACCTCTGCCAACTCCACCCCTCTGGTGAGCGAGGCGAGGTGAAGCACCACTATCAGTCCACGCCATCTTGCAGATGGAGGGGCTCAGCCAACCAGGGACAGGCTTATGCCCCCCTCCAACTGGAGGGTGGCATAATGGGGGGTGTACCCACCCCAGGGAAGGGACCCACTGGTCCCTACCTTTTCCCTACCTGTAACACCCCTAAATCTAGTATTTAGGGGCACCCCTTAACCTTGCTTCCTAAGACAAGAAGAAACTAGAAGAAGAAGAAGAAGTACCGAACAGCCGTGCAGAAGCTAACAAGAGGGAAACACCCACTGACTTGGCCCCAGCCCTACCGGCCTGTCTCCACATAGAACCTGCTCCTACGAAATTCCAGTGTGTCCTGCAGACAGCAACCTCAAAAACCCCGGAGGACCTGCCTGCCTTCAACGTCAAAGACTTTGCCTCCCGTGAACACCAGATTTGTTCATCTGCAACCTCTGGCCTTGGCCGGAAACCGTGAATCCGCACCACTCTGCACCCGCCATCCACGGCCCGAGCTCGAGTGGGCAAACACCACGACGCGGTCACCCAGGCGATCCTAATCCGAGATCCGACAACTCCTGACCTCCCTCAAGCCTCAAGCCGACACCTGCAGTCTGAATCCAGAAGGCCCCCCCAACCGCGACCAGGAGCTGGTAAGAAGATCCGACCCCAAAAGCCACCCCTGTACCCGACACCCCACAGCCTTGGGTGCCCAAAGCGATAGTGCCTAACCAACCCCTAACTTCCCAACTTACCTCTTGAAGTGGTGATCGCACCCAGAAGACCTTCGGCCCCAAGCCTGCAGTGCCTTTGCAAACCGGAGGTTCACCATTGAAAACAACAGTGCGCCCGATGCCAAAATAGCACTCTGCATACGGCCGCCCCAGTGCTGCTGAGGGTGCTACTTTGTTTCCCTATTTGCCCTGAGGTAACGTCTAGGAGCTTTGCTCCCACAACCAAGTAGCCTGCTACTCAGCAGCCACCAACCGGAGACCCCCTATCCCCCGTTGAATAACATTGGGCCTCAGCACTCTGCATCCGGCCGCCCTTGTGCCGCTGAGAGTGTAATTAGAGTGCATCCTTGACCCTGGGGGACCCCTGAGTCTACCCTCAGAACCTCAACTCCCACTACCAATTACTTACCTAAAAACTGATAACACTATTTTCCTCCATAGGATAACATTGACTGTTTTTCTTGGAAAAGTTTTTAAGTGTGGAGTTTGAAAACCTAAAGAAATTGTTTAAAATTGCACTAACTAACAAAAATGATTTTACCTACCTGTTAACAGGAAATGTCCCAGAGTAGTATCCAGGTATACTATAAGTAGGAAAAGTATTCTCAAAAGTAACTTACATGTAATTTTACTGGAAAACCCATCCAAGTCTATGTACTGTATTTACAAAGTGTTGCATTTCTCTGAAACCATGCTATAAGTCAAAACAAAGTGCATATACAATTTTAATTCAACCTGTTTTCAAACTGCGTTACTACTGTATAGTATGTATTGCTTACCTGTGGCAGGCTTGCTTGGTTCAAGAAAATAAAATAACTAAAAGAATATTTTTATACAAAAACAATTGGTCTGAAGTTCAGTCTGTGAGTGTGTGAATTCATTTGCTGACTGAGTGGGTTCAACAAATGTTTAAAACTGTCCTCTGATACTGCCTTACTGCTCAACCACACTACCACAAATAGAGAGTGAGGTGCTATCTAACTTTACCTCTGCCTACCTTTGGGGTTGCACTAGACTCTGTGCACACTATACCTCACTTTGGTATAGTATATACAGAGCCAGCTTCCTACAGTAAGGGCCAGAATGTGACTCTCCGCCTCGGTAGCGTAGTCCCAGAAGATTTTCCCCCCAGTGGCCTATTGCAGCATCAGTGCTGTCGGGGTCGCCGATCCTGGGTGGTGCCGGTCTCAGCACGACTCGGCCTCCCGCACCAGTCCCAGTAATCAAAGCCACAGCTGTGACGCAGGCAAGTCAGGGTGGGATTACCATGGTATCCTGCTGCCTTCGATGCAGCAGGGATAGTCTGGATCACGCTCACGGCACTGGCTGCCCCATGCCTCAGGCTCACCCATGAACCCTATCACCACATCGCCTACGAGGCGCGTGGCGGTTGCTGAGCGCGGATTCCACCACCAAAGCATTGCACCCACAGGGGGTAGCCGCGTTTGGTCACAGCATCCACCAAGCAGTACAGGACAAGCCCCAACGCCTCAGGGCTAGTTTCAGGTGCACAAAGGTCCCATCCGACAAAGGATTGGAGCCCTGTCTGGCAGAGCTCCAGCGCCGTGCGGCCATCTTGGTCACCGTTGTGTCCATGCCCCAGAATAGCTGGATTCCTTTGATGATAAGACACTGATGTTGTTAGATTGTTGCTCAGTCTGTCTGCCCACCTGCACTCCGACCCTAGAATGTTATTAATATTGTTATTTCAAGGATTTATAAAGTGCAACTGTGACCTCAAAGATATCCTGGCGCTAGCCTCCTAGAAGGGGAGAAACCGGAAGGACATTCTAAGTATTTATACAAGGAAAAAACAAGTTTTAAGTGCTTTCCTAAACTGAAGTAGGTCTTGGCAAGCTCTTAGAGATGAAGGAAGATTGTTCCAGAGTTGTGCGGCCCTGACTGAGAACTCTTGGCCACCCTGTCAACCCTTCTGAAATTTAGGAATGCATAGAAGGTTTAAGGTTGAGGAGCGAAGATCTATCGGAGGTATATAACTTTTACATTTCCTTGGCAGAAAAACAGGGCAATTTAGTGAATTGCTCTAAATACAATCCATAATGATTTGAGCACGATCATGTATTTCACTGGAAGTCAATGGAGCTCCGCCAGAGCTCGAGAAGACGAGCAGTGCCTGGGTACATTCAGAGGGAGCTCAGTGGCCTCCGCTTGTATTCGATAAGAGTCTTTTGACTAGGAATTCTGGGGCGCCTAACAAAAGAGCATTACAATAGTCAAGTCTGCTCAGGATCGTACACGGTACTACCAATGCCCTTGCAGATGGTGGTAAAACAGGTAAGCTCTCACTAAGAGTGCCGAGCAGGGCAAAAAAAGTCACAGCAGCCTTGTTAACAGGGGGCTCCAAGGATACATGCTTGTCAAAGTAGAACCCTAAATTATGGACCGTGGATGACACTACCAGGCTGACACTGTTCGACCAAGGATGGAAATTAGAAAGATGTCTGGATTATCAGTCGAGCAGCAGAGAATCTCAGTTTTGTCTACATTAAACTTTAAGGAGCTGATGCTCAGCCGATTCGCAAAATCTCTTAGGCAGTTGTGAAACAAGTCCAGTAACTCTGACTGAGAGTTATCTAAAAAGAGGATCAGCTGTTTGTAATCCGCATAGTTGACAAAGTTCATACACTAAGATCTAATAAGATCTAATAATTGCTCTAAATACAATACATAATGATTTGAGCGCAATCTTGAACTGCACTGGAAGCCAATGGAGCTCCACCAGAGCTCGAGAAGACCAACAGTGCCTGGGTACATTCAGAGCGAGCTCAGTGGCCTTCGCTTGTACTCGATAGAGTCTTTTGACTAGGAATAAGATTTTACTCCACCTGTGAAAAACACAGAGGGAACCTGGGAGGATTTATATGTAAGATAATGTTCTTCATCTTATTGTCGAGAAAGATTGATAAAGTGTCACATAAAGTCTGAGAAGGCCTAATGGCCTGCTTAGTGCATTCTGGGTCAGATAACTCACGAGCAATATCAAATATCTTTTTCGTGCTATTTGAAGCTCCTAGAATGGCTTTGGGAGTGTTCCTCTTTAGCCGTGCACACATATGTTCATATGCAGAAGGTCTTAGATGTTGCTGTATCTAGAGCCTCTGTAATCCTCCATTGTGAAGCATTGTAGGTGTCTTCGACCTCACACTTTACTATGAAAGCATGGTCCCAGGCCAGAGGTATTCGTTTCCACAATGTGGGCCCGTTTGGCCCATGCTCTATGAGGAACTGGCTTTGTAGACCCCCAGGCTGGAGTTAAGTACTTTGGACACTTAATATAGAAGGCCACCCTTCTGGTCTGACTAACTCAGAGGAGTAACACCCCCCACGGAGATAAGGTCTCCCTATGCAAAACTAAGGTCCAGTGTATGCCCCTCCTGATGGGTGGACCCAGGCACAAGGTGCTGTACTCCCGGCATTTCACAGGAACCCTGTCGGTCCTTCGAGTATTGCACAGTCTAATCCGCCCAAATATTAAAATCACCCAGAATAAAAAAGTTGGAAGTGTGAGAGGACCAAATTTGAGATACAAAGAGAGAAGGTTTGCACAAAAGAAACCGCAGAGCCCGGAGGACAGGAGGGCAGTATTACAGATAGAGAGCTGCCCTTCCGCTCCCTCTAGGAGAAACCTAGGAGCTCAGCTCCCTCAAAGTTATCCAGATGCAGGGTAACGAAGTCCCAGCAGTATTTTAAGATTGTTACCCCCCCCCCCCCCGCCCCCCGCCTTTCTAAAGACGATGTAAGACCTCGCAGCTCATAGGGGGGGATATGCCAAAATGAGTATTCGAGATACCTCGGAGTGACACCCCTGTGTAAGAGTCTGCGCATGTGTTAGTATGTTAGTATGGATGTGTGTGTGCAAGCAAGATGTGACAATCACCCTTAGGTCACCGAATTCCCAGCAGCAGAATCCTGTGAATGGAACACCTGTGACAGGCCAGGCCCTCCAATGTTATGTCACGAGGTCCACGCTGGCACCAGCTGCAGAATCTTGTGAATGGAACCCCTGTGACGTGCAAGGCCCTCCAATGTGATGTCACGAGGTCCACGCTGGCACCAGCAGCAGAATCCTGTGAGTGGAACCCCTGTGACAAGCCAGGCCCTCCAATGTGATGTCACGAGGTCCGCGCTAAGTGCAAAGGGGAGGCCTCCGACGCAGCAGAGACATGCAGAGGCCACTGATGGGGAAGAATGTCGCGTAGGATGGGATCTCTTTGATGTTCATTGCAGGATCACTTTTGTGACTGAATAGGTTTTTGCTTTATTTCAGGAAATATAATTAAAACCGTGTCTCGCCTGCTCCGTCCCCCTTACACTGCAAGACACAATCGCCCATAAACCAGTGATGTATGATGACACATTGAAAAGTCTCTATTGTGACGTGTCCTTGGTATACAAGGCTGGTAACCAGGCAGCCGCAGCATTGCACTCATGAGCACCGGGCAGAGAGGGCCACTGCTGGCGGCTGGAGCTGAGGCCCGCGAGAGGCGGAAGCAGTAGGGGCCTATCAGTGGGTGGGGATGGGTCTGAAGGGACACGGTGAGTATATAAACCAAACGAAAACAGAACTGAAAACCGAACCTGAAACCAAACTGAAACCAAACTTGAAACTGACTTGAAACTGACTTGAAACTCAATTTCCCTTCCCTTCCGGTCAACTTTCGTTCCCTTCGCTTTCATCCATCTCCCCTTCCCTCCTCGATCTTCTCCCCCACCACTCCCTTCTCACCTCTCCCTCCTCATTTTCCACCCCCCCTCGCTTCCGTGCTCTCCCAACCCTCCCATTATCTTCCCTCTCCCCTCTCCCCTCTTCCCCGCACACCGTTCTCGCTTCTCTTCTCCTCTCCCTTCTTCTCCTCACCCTTCCCTTACCCCCACACTTCCGCTTCCCTCTCTTCTCCTTCCCTTTCTATCCCCACCATGCACCCTCACCCTCCTCGTTCCCCTCTCCCACCACCTTCCCATCTCCCTCCACCTTCCCCTCTCCCTTCCCTTCCCCTTCTCACCCTTTCCCCCTTACTCTCCCTTCCCTTCCCTTCACCCTCAACCTACCCCTTCCCAACTCCCTATCTCTTCCCTTCCCCTCACCTTTCCCCTCTCCCTTCCCCTCTGCCTCTCCCTCACCCTCCCATTCCCTCACCCTCTCCCTTCCCCTTTCCCTCACCCTCCCTTTCCATCACCCTCTTCCTTCCCCTCCCTCCACCTCTCCACCTCTCTCCCTCCCCACCCCCCTCGCCCTCCACCCCTTTCCCTTCTTCCTTTCCGCTTCTGCTTCCCCTCTCCCTTTCCTTTTCCCCTCTCCCTTTCCCCTTCCCCTCACCCTCTCCCTTCACCCTCTCCCTCTCCCTTCCCCTCTCCCTTTCCCTCTCCCTCTGCCTCAACCTTCCCCCTCACCCTTCCCTCTTTTCCCCTTGCCTCTCCACCCTCACCCTATCCTCACCTTCCACCTTCCCTTCTCCCTCCATCCTCCCCTCCCCCTCCACCTTCCCCTCTTTCCCTCTCCCTTCCCTCTTCCATACCCCGCCCTCACCCTCTCCCTTCCCTCAACCTCACCCTTCCCCTCACCCCCTCCCTCTCCCTTCCTCTTTCCCTCTCCATTTCCCTCCCCTTCCCCTCTGCCTTTGCCTCTCTTCACCCTCTCCCTCTCCGTTACCCTCACCCACACCCTCTCCCTTCCCCTCACCCTCTCCCCTCACCCTTTTCTTTCCCTTTCTCTTTCCCTTTCATTCCCCCATCCCTTTCTCCTCTCCCTTTCCCCTCACCCTTCCACTATACCTCTCCCTTCCCCTCACCCTCTCTCTTCCTCTCTCCCTTTCACTTTCCCTTTCCCTTCCCCTCACCCTTACTCTCTCCCTTTCCCTTTCCCTTTTCCACACCCTCTGCCTTTCTTTCACCCTCTTCATCTCTCCCTCTTCTTTCCCCTCTCTCTCGCCCTTCCCCACCCTCTCCTTCCCTTTCCTTCTCCCTCCCCCTACCCTCTCCCTTTTTCTCACCTTTACCCTCTCCCTCCCCCTCAACTTTTTCACTTTCCCTCTCCCTTTCCCCCCTGCCTTCCCCTCTCCATTCCCCTTGCTTCATCCTTCACCTCTCCCTTCCCCTCTTCCTCTCCCTTCTCCTCCCCTTCCCTCCCCCTCTCCCCTTCCCCCCTCTTCCCCTCTACCTCACCCTCTCCCTTCCCCTTACCCTCTCCCTTTCCCCTCAACTGTTCCCCTCACCCTTCCCCTCTATCTCTCCCTTCCCCTCACCATCTCCCATCCTCTCTCCATAACCCTCCTCCTCTTCCTTCACCGCTCCCTCTCCCTCACCATCACTTCCCCTCCCTCTACCTCTACCTCTCCCTCTCCTTGTCCCTCTTCCTTTCTCCTTCTTTTCCCTCACCCTCTCACTTTCCCTCACCCTCACCCCTCTCCTCCACCTCTCCCTCCCCACTCCCCCTCTTCTCTTACCCTCTCCTTCGCCTTCACCCTTTTATTTCCCTTTCCCTCTCCCTTCCCCTCTACCTTGCCCTTCCTCTCTCCCTTCCCCTCTCTTCACCCATCCCCTCTCCCGTCCCCTCTTCCTCTCCCTTTTCCTCTCCCTTCCCCTCTACCTTGCCCTTCCACTCTCCCTCACCCTCTCCCTTTCCTTAACATCCCCTGCACTCTCTCCCTTTCCCTCAGCCTCTCCCTTTCCTCACCCTCTCTCCTTCCCTCCCCCTCTCCCCTTCCCCCCTCTTCCCCTCTACCTCACCCTCTCCCTTCCCCTTACCCTCTCCCTTTCCCCTCAACTGTTCCCCTCACCCTTCCCCTCTATCTCTCCCTTCCCCTCACCATCTCCCATCCTCTCTCCATAACCCTCCTCCTCTTCCTTCACCGCTCCCTCTCCCTCACCATCACTTCCCCTCCCTCTACCTATACCTCTACCTCTCCCTCTCCCTGTCCCTCTTCCTTTCTCCTCCTTTTCCCTCACCCTCTCACTTTCCCTCACCCTCACCCCTCTCCTCCACCTCTCCCTCCCCACTCCCCCTCTTTTCTTACCCTCTCCTTCGCCTTCACCCTTTTATTTCCCTTTCCCTCTCCCTTCCCCTCTCCCTTGCCCTTCCTCTCTCCCTTCCCCTCTCTTCACCCATCCCCTCTCCTGTCCCCTCTTCCTCTCCCTTTTCCTCTCCTTCCCCTCTACCTTGCCCTTCCACTCTCCCTCAACCTCTCCCTCTTCCTTTCCCTTAACATCCCCTGCACTCTCTCCCTTTCCCTCACCCTCTCCCTTTCCTCACCCTCTCTCCTTCCCTCCCCTCTTCCCCTCTACGTCACCCTCCTACTTTCCTCTCCCTTTCCCATCCCCTCTCCCTCACCCCACTCTCTCCTTCCACTTCCACTCTCCCTCTCCCTTTCCCTCTCCCTATGCCTCACCCTCTCACTTTCCCTCACCCGCACCCTTTCTCCTCTCCACCTCTCCCACCCCCTCCCCCTCTTCCTACTCCTCCCCCTTCCTCCTCTGTCTTTCCCCTTCCCCTTCCCCCTCTCCCTTTCCCTCTCCCTTTCCCTCTCCCTTTCCTCTCACTCCACCTCTCCCTCCCCCTCCCATCTCACCCTCTCTGTTTTCCCTCCCCCTCTCCCTTTCCCCTCTCCTTTACCCCTGTCCCTTCTCTCTTCCCATCTCTCTTCCCTCTCCAATGCCCTCTACCTCTCCCTTCCCCTCACCCTCTCCCTTTTCTTTCCCTTTCCCTCTCCCCTCTCCTTTCCCCTCTTTTCACCATTCCCCCTCCCTCTCCCTTACCCACTCCCTTCTCTCCCTTCCTCTCGCCCTCGCACCCTTCCCCTCTACCTTGCCCTTCCCCTCACCCTCTCTCCCTTTCCCACATTCTCTCCCCTTCCCTCACTATCTCCCCTTCCCTCACCCTCTCCCCTTCCCCTCTCCCTCATCCTCTTCCTTTTCCCTCACCTGTTCTCCTCACCCTTCCCCTGTATCTCTCCCTTCCCCTCACCATCTCCCATCCTCTCTCCATTTCCCTTCCTCTCAACCTTGATCTCTCCCTTTCCCTCACCCTCTGCCTTTCCCTCCCCCTCTTCCTTCACCTCTCCCTTACCCTTCCCCTACCTCTACCTCTCCCTCTCCTTTCCCTCTTCCTTTCTCCTCCATTTACCTCACCCTCTCACTTTCCCTCACCCCTCTCCTCCACCCCTCCCTCCCCACTCCCCCCTCTCCTCTTCCCCTTCCCCTTTCCCTCCCCCTCCCCCTTTTCTTTCCCTTTCCCCTTTCCCTCTCCCTTCCCCTCTTCCTTGCCCTCTCCTTCTCCCTTCCTCCCTCCCTTCCCCTCTCTTCGTCCATCCCCTCTCCCGTACCCTCTCCCTTTTTCTCTCCCTTCCCCTCGACCTTGCCCTTCCACTCTCCCACACCCTCTTCCTCTTCCTTTCCCTTAACCTCATCTGCACTCTTTCCCTCCCCCTCTCCCTTCCCTCCCCCTCTCCCCTTCCCCCCTCTTCCCCTCTACCTCACCCTCTCCCTTCCCCTTACCCTCTCCCTTTCCCCTCAACTGTTCCCCTCACCCTTCCCCTCTATCTCTCCCTTCCCCTCACCATCTCCCATCCTCTCTCCATAACCCTCCTCCTCTTCCTTCACCGCTCCCTCTCCCTCACCATCACTTCCCCTCCCTCTACCTCTACCTCTCCCTCTCCTTGTCCCTCTTCCTTTCTCCTTCTTTTCCCTCACCCTCTCACTTTCCCTCACCCTCACCCCTCTCCTCCACCTCTCCCTCCCCACTCCCCCTCTTCTCTTACCCTCTCCTTCGCCTTCACCCTTTTATTTCCCTTTCCCTCTCCCTTCCCCTCTACCTTGCCCTTCCTCTCTCCCTTCCCCTCTCTTCACCCATCCCCTCTCCCGTCCCCTCTTCCTCTCCCTTTTCCTCTCCCTTCCCCTCTACCTTGCCCTTCCACTCTCCCTCACCCTCTCCCTTTCCCTTAACATCCCCTGCACTCTCTCCCTTTCCCTCAGCCTCTCCCTTTCCTCACCCTCTCTCCTTCCCTCCCCCTCTTCCCCTCTACGTCACCCTCCTACTTTCCTCTCCCTTTCCCATCCCCTCTCCCTCACCCCACTCTCTCCTTCCACTTCCACTCTCCCTCTCCCTTTTCCTCTCCCTGTGCCTCACCCTCTCACTTTCCCTCACCCGCACCCTTTCTCCTCTCCACCTCTCCCACCCCCTCCCCCTCTTCCTACTCCTCCCCCTTCCTCCTCTGTCTTTCCCCTTCCCCTTCCCCCTCTCCCTTTCCCTCTCCCTTTCCCTCTCCCTTTCCTCTCACTCCACCTCTCCCTCCCCCTCCCATCTCACCCTCTCTGTTTTCCCTCCCCCTCTCCCTTTCCCCTCCCCTTTACCCCTGTCCCTTCTCTCTTCCCATCTCTCTTCCCTCTCCAATGCCCTCTACCTCTCCCTTCCCCTTCCCCTCACCCTCTCCCTTCCTCTCTCGCTTCCCCTCTCTTCACCCTTCTCCTATTAACCCTCCCCTCCCTTCCCCTCTCCCTTCCTTTCACCCTTCCCTGCTCCCTCACCCTTTCCCTTTTCCTCTCCATCCTTCTCACTTTCCCTCACTATTTCCCTTTTTTCTCACCCTTTCCCTCACCCACTCCCTCTTCCCTTTTCCCTCACCCTCTCCCTTCCCCTCTTCATTTCCCTTTCCCTCTCCCCTCCCTTTCCCTCTCCATTCCCCTCTCTTCACACTCATCCTTCCCATCACCCTCTCTTCCCCTCACCTTCACACATTTCTTGAAATTTCCCCCTCCCTTTCCCCTCTCCCTGCCCCTCTCCCTTCCCCTCTCATCACCCTTCCCTCTCTACCTCTCCCACCCCTCCCCCTCTTCCTTCCCCTGCCCTTTCCCCCTCTCTTTCCCCTTCTACTTCCCTTCTTCCTTTCCCTATCCCTTCCTTGCTCCCTTCCCCTCTCCCTTCCGCTCTCCCTCACCCTTCCCATTACCCTCACCCTTCCCCTCACCCACCCACTTCCCCTCACCCTCTCCCTTCCTCTCACTCTCTCCCTTTTTCTCACCATCTCCTTCCCTTTTCCCTTCCCCTCTCCCTCGCCCGCTCCATCTCCTCCCCCTTCCTATTTCCCTTTCCCTCTCCTTTCTCTTTCCCTCTCCCCCTACCCCTTTCCCTTCTCTCTTCCCATCTCTCATCCCTCTCCAATGCCCTCTACCTCTCCCTTCCCCTCACCCTCTCCGTTCCTCTCTCGCTTCCCCTCTCTTCACCCTTCTCCTATTAACCCTCCCCTCCCTTCCCCTCTCCCTTCCTTTCACTCTTCCCTGCTCCCTCACCCTTTCCCTTTTCCTCTCCATCCTTCTCACTTTCCCTCACTATTTCCCTTTTTTCTCACCTTTTTTCTCACCCTTTCCCTCACCCACTCCCTCTTCCCTTTTCCCTCACCCTCTCCCTTCCCCTCTTCATTTCCCTTTCCCTCTCCCCTCCCTTTCCCTCTCCATTCCCCTCTCTTCACCCTCATCCTTCCCATCACCCTCTCTTCCCCTCACCTTCACACATTTTTTGAAATTTCCCCCTCCCTTTCCCCTCTCCCTGCCCCTCTCCCTTCCCCTCTCATCACCCTTACCCTCTCTACCTCTCCCACCCCTCCCCCTCTTCCTTCCCCTGCCCTTTCCCCCTCTCTTTCCCCTTCTACTTCCCTTCTTCCTTTCCCTATCCCTTCCTTTCTCCCTTCCCCTCTCCCTTCCGCTCTCCCTCACCCTTCCCATTACCCTCACCCTTCCCCTCACCCACCCACTTCCCCTCACCCTCTCCCTTCC